>NW_020442464.1:3833797-3838548 GCF_000699045.2 Agrilus planipennis
GGTACTTGTTTCCATTGATTTACAATTTGGCGATAGAAATCCTGTACAAATTTTTTCAAAAATAAAGACGCAAAGTTTTTCATTTTCAATGCATTTAAATATTGGAGAAGAATTTACTGGCAGATGGGGTAAATAACGTACAATTAAGTCTTTCATTAGTCTTTCCAGGTATAGGTCATTCCCACAATCAAGTTGGAATATTCCCTGAGAAAAAAAATAATATTATTAATTTAATACAGGTTTATAAAAACTATTAAGGATTCAATTTTATTGATTTAAACTACCTGTACAAATAAGTGCCATGTTCTTTGAAGCGCATTCAAAATAAAATTATGAGGGACTTTTCCTTTGAGAAAATCAGTTGGCAAAAGCAATGTATTAGTTAAACGACTCAACAAACAGTTTGATTTTGCTTTATTATAAAGAAGAACTGAGCAGTGGTAAAACAGGACTCCAAACATGGCATAAATATGTACTAGTAACTCTTCAGAAGTGGGCATCTTGATAATTTTTTCTATCCATGTGTCTGCATGTCCGAAACAAATCTCACAAACTTCTTTCAATGATGCATTACTCGAATGAGGCACGATATTCAGACTTAAACTTTTAATGAACGAGTGTAAGGAATCGCAATTTGATGAAATACCACAGGAAGAAAATGTCTTTAGTCTTAAGACCTTTCTAGATAAATTTGTATTTGAATTGGTCGTTATAAGACTGCATCGAATCCATGCCTGTAATATTGATATTTCTTCATCTTTGGGCAAAATTTGCGTGTCACTATTTTCGTTTAAATAAAAACTGATAAACTGAATTGTTATTCTTGGTGTAATCGTTTCTTTAGTAAACTGGCGAACATATTCTTTCGATAAATCTTTACTGTATTTGCATATCAAAGCAACCAACTCCCCAACCTAAATAGGAATAAAAAGGTATTTACTAAATTAATATAAAATATAATGAGAATTGAAACAAAAAACAAACCAAAAATCCTTCACATAAAAATAAAAAGATAAAGTAAAATTGAAGATCGGGAAAAGAGCTATCAAATACATACAAAACTGAAAATAATTACCTGTACAGGAACGTCTGGAGTTAGAGCTATTTGTCTGAGCCCTGGAAGGACATTTATTTGAAAAACATTTTCCCATGGTTGCCACTCGTCACACTCCTGAATTTTGCGCACCATATTGCATAAAAAGTTCAATAAAACGATTAGTTCTTCTTGTTTACAGTGTAACATGTATTTATACATCCAACTGCTTAAGAGGACAATTTTTCCTCGATAATTTCCGTAATTTATATTAAATATATACTTCATACCCTCTACATAAAGCTTGAGCAAATGATACAGACTTCTGTTATTTGAAGAGTATTCAGCAAGTTGAACCAATGGTTGAGCTACTGTTTCCAAAGATAATTTCTTTCTCTCATGAAATATTATCAACATTAAGTAAGTATTCCAAATTAAGGCAGAATTGCGACGATCAGGTGAGACATTTTCTAAAAATTGTAATAATTTTGAAGTGATTTCTTCAAAACTCACACTTTCATGAAGAGAAAGGAACAATATTATTATGTGGTACAATCCAAATTCATTAAATTCGTTGATTTTATGCAAAGGCAATCGGGAATATATTCTCCCTTTTATTCGAGGCCAGTGATTAGGATTATTTTGTAAATGTTTAGCTAACATATGCAAAAAATAATCATATGAACTTGTACATGAATGGAACTACAAAAATACAAATGATTAAAATCCATGATTCGCAATAAATATGCATTTGCATGAAAAATTACCTTTTCTGATACTAACTGGTCAATAAAGTTAACGAAAGCTTGAATACATTTAAAGGGTTTTTCGTTTGTAAAGGAACTATTTAACTTCTTGTTGAAATAATCCCACAATATTTGATACAAATCTATTTTGGCATGATTTATCCACCAATAATTCAATAAATTATCTACATGCTTTAATAACTTGAGAAATTCCTTATTGTCTATGGATTTTTTTAGAAATGATTTTAATTGAGATTCAACAATTGGAAAATTAGGTTTAATTCTATCACTGTTTGCTCCCACAAATTCCATATCTTTGTTTATTCCTTGTAGTGAAGCAATGTTTAAACTAGAATCAAACAGATCATATTTTAACTCTGATACATGCTAAATTAAAAGACTTACATTAACCACAGGGAGAATTCTTCATCATAGTTTAAAACAGGATTTAACACATCCCAAAATGATATACCGCAGTTTTCAGTAAATAACTGTAGTTTCAGCCACATTTTCTTAATACACAAACATCCAAAAGTATACGAATTGCTGTGAAAAAAATTGTGACTGCTATAAGAAATTTTTATTAAATCTTTAAATATGTTTGTAAGCTGAATTCTTATGTCTTCTTCATTTTTGGATGCCAAAAACACTATCGATAGTATCAACCACTGGAGGTCTAAGTAACTATGCAGAAAAACATAAGCAGGAGATTTCCGTTCATATTTGGCATGAATGATTTTCTTTAAGCACCTTTCATTTAGTTTGTGAATAGGAAATACAGACTTTTTAATTAAATTAAGCGATTTGTAAAGTTGGTCTTGTATTTCCAAAAAATTGTTTTCATATCTGTTTATGAGCAAACATTCTTGAAAACTTAACAGTATGTTTACTATTTCTCCGCGCAAGTTCATAGTTTGAGACACTGGGGAAATGTAGTCCGAAAAAATCACCTCTTCGATCTGTTTCCATGCTTTAACAACTAGTTTCATAAAAAGCTCGACTTCAAGGTAAAGTAAATTGTTATAACATTTTGTGTTTTTCAATTGAATGAGTTGCACATCAAACAAGCCATTGGAGTAAAATATGCGATTCAAATCGTCTTTAACTTTGATGTTATAAAATGTATCACAGTTAAGGCACTCGAAAGAATCCCAAGCAGGCATGATTATACAGTTTTTATACACTTAACACTAAATTAATATAATAAAACAAACACTTTTTACACAACACTTACCGGTATAATATTTAACCTAAAACCATAGATAAACTTAAAACATCTAATATTGGAAGTGGTTATCAAACCTGTACGTAAAGAAAATGTCTCCATAACAGTTAAAAGTAGTTGTATTTAAATTGTAAATGAATATTCTTTCGATATAATTAATTCGGCTTGTATACTTAAATATAAAATTAATGAAATTTTAATTTAATATTTATTCTTTGATGCTCTACTCAAGGGATTTGTCATAATATGGTGTCTCAAGTCCGCCATGTTTAATATAACCAGTTACACTTTATACTTGAGCATCAAGATGGATTAAATCATGATTACATTTGATTTGCCATTTAAATACTATCGTCAATAGGATAAAGTTATCAGGGAAATGACGAAAAAAAAAAGAAGTTGAAATAGGAATGTCGTATATTAATCAACATTTATAAAATATTTTAAATTGTAACAAACATGACTAGATTCATACTGATTCACAAATAAATGACAATGAGCGGCGTCAAACGCACAGATTTGGTGTGAGAGTGGGGCTGAGCATTCGCAAAGCAGAGCCCCCGCAAATTAAACAACGATAACATTAACAAGTACACAAGTACCGTTTCCCGCATTTTTCGAAACCTTTTCTTTTACGTTCTTTTTTTTATCTTACAACGAAATATAAATCACTGCGTATTCGTATATGTTCGTTCCCTCTCGATTTTTTATTGATTATCGTTTACACAGTAATAATAATAATTATTTTTCTTTTTATTATTAGCATTCGAATTTCGATCAATTTTTTTAATGTAGTGGTAATATTGCGAATGGTGACCGCTTCAGGGGTCCAACGAGCCGGCCGCTGGCCCCTGGGCCATTCGCGCCCCTGGTTCATCTATACGCGGTTGTAGTACCACGAATTATTAGGTGATAGCCTTAGTTAGGTATTTATAGAGCTATAATCAAGCAAACGTTCTACTATACATATTTATTTCGACAGTGCATGTACGAATTAGTGCAGAAAATGCTCATAAAACTCATCAACTTTTATTTTCTCCTATTTTCCTTCAATTTCATTTATTTTTTTTTATGTTTTTAAATAAAATGTTAATCAAATATTTTAAGCCGTAATGAATAAAATATTTTTGAAGCAATGAAAAAATATTAACAATAATTTATTTATTTAAAATAATAGCCTGATTTTGTTGCTCTATTATTTTTATGTTAATAGGCAACTGCACAATCAGTTCTGATTTAATATTAGGTAAACGTTTCCATTAAAATTTTGTTAAAATCTAGACTTTTTTAATATTAAGAATATCATAAAAAGAAGAATTAAATAATTCGAAACTTTACTATAAGCGAAAATTCGGTTAATTCAGGAAAACTCATTGAATTTTCTTAAAGATTAACAACGATAAATAAAAAAATGCAAAGTACCTACTAAGGTGAAAACTTTGTAAAATTACATTACTGGATGCTTTTAACTGCTGGACAATAGTTTTGTGACATAAATAAAAAAAATGACGATAAATGAAATATTGCTAGTATCGCGTGTGGTCAAAATTTGATCATTTTACTGCAAATACATAATATAAAAGAAAAAAAGATATTGTATCGACCGGGAGTCGAAACCGCAGGAAGAGAATACTACTGTAGTAAAGTTCTTCTAACTTAAGGCGTTTTCTACTGGTATTAATTACGATTAATTCAAATTAGATTACATCTGATTTAATGGCAACATTTGCACAATTTTTTTTGTTAT
>NW_020442464.1:3839111-3892885 GCF_000699045.2 Agrilus planipennis
GTCAGTATTTAGACATTATTAATTTTTTTTTATTTATTGAATAGATTAATTCAGTATACGCGGACTTTGGAACTTTTGAAACTGTTTAAATCATCATCATTATTATTATTAATAAATATAAAAAGCCAACCCAAACGTCTTTTGGCACTTTAAAATGATAATTACAAATTAGGTGTAATTATTTAATATTTAAAGTCAAGTGCTACTAAAAACAAACAAAAGATAAATTAATTAATGTTTTTATTCCGTTCTCTTTTTTTTTTTTGTTTTAATAGATACCAAAAGAACTAACTGAATATTTTTTATTTTTTGTGTTTTGATATCGTGCTGATCGGAATACGTTTTGTTTTTTTTTTTCGTCCGAGAGTAAATTTTACCAAATGTACCATACTAATGTCCGGCGTGTACTCAAAAAGGGCACTAGTCGTAAAACACGCCTTGCCATCGCCTACGATATGTTAAGAACAAGAACGAACAAATAATCTACTGGATCTTCTGGACAACGTTACAGAATAACGCAAATTGAAGTCCTCAATCAAAGCTCTTTAAATTTTCTCGTAATAGGAAAAAAGTCTTCCCGATAATTTCTTTCCAAGCCAAACGAAACGTCATTAATTTTGAAAAGAAAATTTATGAAAACCAATATAAAAAAGTCAATGTTATAAAAAATTATGTACTTACCCACGTCTAGAAAATTAAAACGAGATCGATCACACTTAGGAGGGCCGTTTGGTAAATTTAAAAATAATTAAAGTTGTAGGGGGTCTTGTCTGAGTCTGAGGACTCCCATTTGCGGTCTTGATCGGCAAAGCAGATAGATCCATTCTACGACAGCAGAGCATTATCAACCGGAAGCTAGAACGACGCGTAGAGAAAGAGGGCGCTGGACGACGGTGGTCAGAATTTTTTAAGGTTAGAAGTAGGAGTGGGAAATGGGTTAGAGTAGGGGTAGTGGGTAGAGAAAGAGATAGAGGGGGGGGGGCGCGACGGCCTGCGGCGTAACTGTGGGTGGATATGTAGTAACAAGGGCTAAAGCTACTCAATTCTAGGTAAGCTTCACACAGCCCGAAAAATACAAGCACTTAAAACAGTGCTGAAAACTAAAAAAAGTCGTGTTATATAAATATGAGCACTACACAGCATATAATTATCCGAGTACCGCGCGTGCGCACGTCGAAGAGATTTCGATTTTTCACGACGGCAATTATTTACGACGAACGACTACGTTTATTATTATTATTTTTATTATGTATATTTTTTTCTGTTTCATCATTAAAATTTACTTTTTTGTTTTGGCAGGAGATATCTCACCCAAGAACGACGACGACGACGACGACGACGACTGGAACATGCTGAACGGAAAATAAAGTTCTGCTGCTGCTATCGCATCTTTCTTCTTGCAATAATAATGACAATAATTTGTTGAATAGTTGCGATAATAATAATAATAATTGTAATGAATGACGACGGTGGCGGCAACGAAGACCACTGCTGTAACATTGTCGAAACAACAGTACGTCCGGGAGCGTTCGGAGCACTGCGCGCGCACACTGATGCACTGAGACACTGCGGGGCGGGCGGGACGGCGGCGAGGCGCGATACGCGCGGGGTGGTAGCCGGTTCTTCTCGGGGAAGCGCAGCGCATCCGTCACTGAAACAGAACAATGCTTTCCCTTAAAATTGGAAGTGTTGCGAGAGATAGATGAGGGGGGGGGGCGACGGCCTGCGGCTTAGCTGTTAGTGGATATGTAGTAGCAGGGGCTCAACCTACTCAATTCTCCACATTAACTTAGAACGGGGGCAGAGGACTATAATTTCTAAAAATAATTGACAAAAAAAGCTAACATCATTTGATTCAATTGAAATGCCTTTAATGTCGAAAATAACTATTTTTTTATGTTCATTTGGTTACTTAAATGCTATAAACACACAAACGACCCCTAAAAAAATTTTTTGTTTGTATGCCTGTGCAGGTTTAACTGATTTCAAAACAATTGAGTAGATATGAAAAAGAGTCTGACAGGAGTTATATATTTAATTGTTTATAATTATTGTGTTTATTATAAAAAATTAGAAATAGTTTTACTCGGACGAAGGTGCGGACCAAAGTAAGCATATATATAATATAAATGCAGTAAACTAACGATAGACCGACACATTTCCAATTAAATACCTTTAATTATAGAGAAAACTGCATCAAAATCGATTTAAAATTACCTGAGTTCCGCTTTTTCATATTCTTCATTCATAAATAAATTGCGAGGCGCCTGGCGCCAATTATCAGTATTTACTACCGCATACTAAAGGAGATTCCCAGGAAGTGCAGGTGTTACTTGACCTAATTTTCTATTGGTTGTTAGATCGACGCGTCGAGTAACAGCCAATCGGGTTGCCCACCGTACTTTATAATAATAATGCATTTTGCAGGCAAAAGTTAGTCACGCGCGATGCAGTGAGGAATGCACATCGTTTTAAGGTAAAATTACGAAGACAAGGTATTACGACTTCAAAAACACTCTAAATACTGTTACCGTTGACAACGCTAATTAGAATTGTTAAAAATTTGATTTAAAATTTATAGTAATGTATAAAAACAGTAACACGTATAAAAATGATCATAAAAATATTAGTCTGATTTAAATAAAGAGAAAGTAATAATTAAAAGTACATTTTGTCGATTTCCACGGTAGGTTCTAAAAAGTTTGTGTAATCAGCTGTGATGGAGATGTATTTCGGAATAAAAAAAAAAAAGAAAAAGTAATTCGTCCTCTAGGTATAAAGTTCCGCTTTTGAGAGGGGTTTTGCGGCGATCGATTTTGACGATAAATCGTTTTGGGACCGGGGTGGCCATGCTTTCGTGCTATACCCATTTGCTTCGGGAAACTGACAGAACAAACGATTTGTGAGCGACGCTATTGTTTAAGTTTCAGTCCCGAAGTAAAAAGTTCCGCACTCTTAAGATCCCTATAGGTATCAAATCTATCTAAATGTGATATAAATAGAATATTACAAGAACACAGTTTATCTTACCGATATGCATGAATAATTACATTACATGTAAAATTCTGTTATTTTTTACACTTGCTTTACAAGCAAATCAAGCAATAATTTCAATGCTGGAAGGTATCTATGTATATTATACTAAAGTTAACAGCAGTTAGTTAGGTAAAAGAGTAAAAATTGGTATATTCGATTCAAAAATTGTTTGTTCCCTTACTCTTGACTTACAATCGTCCAGAATGGTACTAATAGTTAACTGTTGGGAGTAAATATATTCGCATATGTATTTTAGAGTCATGAGCGCAGAAAGATGTGCGACGCAGTGGTGGATGGTGGTGGTCCAGATTTAGGAAGAGTTCAAACTGCGTATTGAGCGTTCGTAACGTGGTGGGAGGGGTGGCACCGTTACCTTGGTAACGCTTTAGCGACGTCAAAGCGTCTATGCCGTCGTTACGCTTGCCTGCTATGCGAAGACTTCTTCTCCTGCTCCTCTATACTCTCATGCCATTGGCAGAAACGGCTTTAGTATTTTTTTTTGCAATTGCGAAGCTATCGGAGAAGAGCCCATGGATGTGTGCAATCCAGGAATACGTGGAGAATGAGTTTGAAAATTTTAGTATATTTTTCTTCGTGTTGAAAATCAACTGTAAACGTTACAGAAACAACCCTCTACCCTTTTATTTCTAAAGAGCCTTTGTTAATATTTATAACTCTCGAAAAGTAAAAGAGCATCCTTATTTGCATCTAAATGGGGAACAAATATCATTTAAAGATGAAAATTCATCAATTTTAGTTTAATTATAACCTGTTTTAAATTGTCCGGGCGCCTCCACCAAAATTTTCAATAAAATTTCTTAATCATTGCTGATAACGATTAAAAACCGTTTTTTGTGGTTACAATATTAGAGTTGTTCGTAATATTTTCTCTAAGGTGGGCTGTTGACAAATTATTTTTCAAATTTTAGTTTAATTATAAATTAGCACCCTTAATTGCGTTTAAATGGGGAAAAAATATAATTTAAAGATGAAAATTCATAAAATTTAGCTCAATTGTAGTCTACGTTTTAAATTGGCCCAGCGCTTTCACCAAAATTTTCAATAAAAATAATTTTTAATTATCTTCATAAATGTCTATTTTTCTGCATTAAGACGACAGAAAAATTAAAAAAAATTTCGTAATTACCAGTTCCATATCAATATGCGTAAGGGTTTTCAATCAAATATTACAAGAAGTCCTTAAAAAAAATTACTAATCATTTAACAATTTTTGCGTAATACTCTGTGTTTTCTTCGAGAATAACATTGAGCTTTATGTAAAAAGTTTTTAAAATATTTTTTACCGCAATTCAACATTCCATTTCGCAAAATCTCAATTTATGAATCAGTGGAAAGCTAATTTTCTTCGATTTCTTCCTCTTTTTCCTGTTAAATTTAGAAAGTAAAATCTGAAACAGAATGCTCTTTGCCAACTCAAGAAGTTTCAAGTAACTTGCGTAGGAAAACGCTTTTGAATAAGAATTTCTTCAAGTGGCTATAAAGTAGTAGGTTGCATGGACGTGAAAGCGAAGGGCGAACGTGAAATTCAAACTTTTTCAATCTTTATCCCTCGAAATGTGCCTGTTATTTGAAAGCTTTTAACAATCGTTCGAACACACACAACTGTGTTCAAGTCTTTTTCTTTTAATTAAAAACTTGTGATTGTTTATTTTGAAGGCTGAATGTTATACCCTTAACAAAATTAAAACGTAGTTGAATGTACTGAAAATTACATAATAATATTATTTTATTAAATAGCACGTATCCGCGACTTCGTCCGCACCTACCCGACTCTTTCGTCTTATCGGTAAAAACTACTTACAATTATTTATAATGAACACAATGATTATAATTAATAAACAATATAAAAGCTGCCTGATAACAACCTCTTTGGTTTTTGAGGCATTTGTTGTTTTTTAACTTGTTGGTTATTTAATCTCTAATTAGTGTACTATAAAAAAATTGTAGCAGAAGGTAATTAAGTTAGTTAAATTGCCCTTAATAAAATTTATACTTAATTTCTAACATGCGCTTTAAATTGTCGCTAATTTGTTACTAAATCCAAAACTTTGTTGCTAGCAGACGAAATGTTAGCCTGATATTAAGCTAGCATAGAAAAATACTAATTAGTCACTACTGTTCTACAATATTTATGTTTATGTGCCAATTTGACGGTTCTTCAATCGTATTTCACTGATCAGCTTGAGGCGGGACTCGGGACAAAATGGATAACAGAACCATCATTCAGCGACAAATTAGTGACAAAGTATATCCCTTACAGTATTTTTCTATGCCATTTCTATTCTGAGATACGCTATGTGTAGCGCCACCTTGGCGGTTCCCCGGGTCTATAGATGATACACAGCGTATCTCGAAAAATAAATAACGTTGAAATAAAGAGTTTGTCGCTAATTTGTCAGTATTTTTCTACAATATTTATGTTTCGAGATACGCTATATGTAGTGCTAACTTGACTTTTCTTCAATTGTATTTCCGGGACCAGCGACAAAATGGATAACAGAACCATCATTCAGCGACAAATTAGCGACAAAGTATATCCCTTACAGTATTTTTCTATGCCATTTCTATTCTGAGATACGATATGTGTAGCGCCGACTTGGCGGCTCTCCAGTTGTCTTTTGCATGACAAAATGGTTAAAAGTACCATCCTTCAGTGACAAATTAGCGACAAATTATAGTACTTTAGAAATAAAACATATAACTTTGTCGTGCTAGCTTGTTGAATTCGAAAATGATATTTTGGTAACAGCTAGGAGCCTACTTCAATACCTTCGAGCCCCCTTAGGGGGCAAATTACACATTAGAAACCACTATCATAACGATTTTGCTTTTCTTTTAAAGACGCGGAAACATTAAAAAAAAAGACTTAGAAGACTCACCTTGTAGTCAGACATCAGTCTCGATGCTTACTGCGTTGATATTGTTATTGTGACGCGGATTACAGTTCTGTTTGCGTGCGAGCTGGTCACGCGCTACAAGAAGGCCTTCCTCAAGTTCCACGAGGTCGGACGAGGACTCGCTCAACGAACCCTTTTTCATGTGCTGGCCCAGCGTGCCCGGCAGATACGGACAACTTGTTACATGGTTGAAATTCTGCGACTGCATCTCCTCCTGGTCCGTCTCCCGATGGTAGAAATAGTTGAAATTGGACACGATGACGGGCACGGGTAACGCGATCGTCAGGACGCCAGCGATGGCGCAAAGTGAACCGACGATTTTGCCCCATACACCGACGGGCCTGCGATGGAAGGTACGTTTCAATCAGTGCGGGAACGGTTGACGGTTCTGACGGGGAATGGGGGACGAAGCTGGGTGCTTATTGTTAGTAAATAATAAACACTACATCGAGCAAAAATCTACTACGGAATAGACGTGAAAAAGCTACGGAAACCATGCAGGTTTCAGAAGAAGATGGTGGAGAATAGGGAGAGTGAAAACTGGAGAAAGAGAATGTAATGTATTTACTACGTGCGCATGCACTTATTATGTGTGATTAGTGTATGGCAGATTGTGCGTTTTCACGGGGGATTCTGACAACATCCTGTACCTTTCAATAGCCTTTGATTGATATTTGAATTGTTAACGAAATATTAGGGAACAATCATGTAGACCAGACTATTTATCATTTTCAATAAAAGTAGAAAAACCCGGCAAGAAATGATATGGGCACATAAACAAGTTAGTAAAAAGCGATGAACATAGCATGTTCTTCATTCGACAGTGTATATCTCTATTTCATTTTATCATTTCTTTAATGTGCCAAAAAAATAATAGAGTATCATAAGCACGGAAGGTAGAATAAATGAATAATAACAAAATGTATCCCTAAAATATGAGTTAGCTACAGGAACATCCACTGTTTATACTGATTGACCAGAAAACTGTTTGGTTAGTTTTGTATAAATTGATTTTCAAGCAGTATTTTAGATAAGTTGAGAAAACTGCAAGGAATACTGACACGAAATGACTTCTGATATTTTTAACTATTATTTAATCGAAAAGTTTGTCGATTACGTGTATTTTGGGCTAGTGTGATTGGGAGGTTGTAGTAGTGGTGAGTTTGTGCGTAAAAAGTAGAAATAAAGCGCATGCAAACTGCGGTAAGTGCGACGTACCAACGAAAATTCTTTGTTCCTTGGTAGATAAGTAAAATAGGAAAAGTTAAATATATATATACAGGGTGTTTGTATAATAATATGGACAACGCTTAATAATTTTCACTATATTTACACAATTCATTTACTATTAAAACCGAGTTACACTTCGTTTACTTTCTGTAGCGATGTGACCTTCAGTTTGACCGGCGCAAAGTAGAAAAGAACAGCACTAGGCCAGAAAAGGAAGGAGACAACTCTCGGCCAAACTCTTAACCGGTGAGGAGCGTATAATCCGTACAGTACTGCACGGAAAAATTGACCATTTTATCCACTACAATTGCATTGCTCAAATGTGCTGTTATTGGTACCATTTACTACTGAAAATATCAACGAGATGTTTATTTATATTTGAAGACATATTAAAGGCTTTAACGCTTGTTTTCGACTCGCACTACTATTCATGATTGAACAAAACTTTTGGCAGCAAATGCATGAAAAAGTATGTTTAATGAACAAGAGTCGAGAGTATAATGAGCTTTTTTCTCCCTACCTACGGTTTTGCCAGCGCGCATCCAAGACATTGGAAGAAGCACATCGCTAGAGAAAGTAAATGAAGTATAATTTGCAGGTAGTTTTTCATTGGGTTAGATACACCTAACCTAACCTAACCCCATGAGCCCGCTACACATCGTGACGCTGCGTCATTTTCAATCGGATAAGAATAAGTACTGCGATACCCAGCAGTACTCATTTGTCTATTGGGAAGTCGTAACTCCTAAAAATGTGGATGCCAAACTTTTCTTCGACGAAGTAAAAACTCGCTCAGTAATTTGGGATATTAGTCATGAGGACTATAAAAACCGAAACTGTGAAAGTGTGAATTAGAAATGCGATAAGATTGAAATGACGCAGTGTGTCCCGATAGGTTTGTGCACCGGGCCTAATTCTTCGGGTCACGAATGGCATTAATTTAAGCGTTGTCGATGTTTTTTACGGACACCCACTATACGTATTGACACCGAAAGCAACGACATCGACAAGGGTATCATCATAACAAAGCAGAGAGAGTCATGACATCCAATTAAATATCAATGCAGCGTGATAGATAGAGGCTCGGCTGTCGCTCGTTAGATCCGTCACCATCATATAGTATGTTGTGTATATATGCCAACATCATTTTTATGATTTTTAATATCGTTTAATAAATATAATGTCGTCTAAATTTAACAGGCCATCTCATATTTAAAAAGAGAAAGAGATAAAGGAACCGGTAACGTCAAGGCACAAGACATTGAAATCCAAAAAGGGTATACATTTACAAGATGCCCCAAATGCTGCTATTGTGTGTAGGAGAGCAGGGAAAATTAGATGGAGTAGCAAAAATTTGATTTTCTGAAGATGTAAGAATATAATAATAAAGAGCAACAGCCGTTTGGGCATTATTTGTTAATTTCATTTAACACAGGACAATCAATTAAGATTGTGGCCTTTTATATATGAGAGACCTGGTTAAAGTTAGTGATCTTTCTCGCTGTCTACGAGCAGTCGTCAGGAAATTATTTGGTTCGGAGCAAAGAATTTTCTAATGGTCCCGCATATAATGTAAGTATTTTATTATCTGTTGGTGGGTAGTTGTTGTAAGTAGATACACTCCATGCCAAATCGACCAGCTGTTTTTGTTTGGGACGGAAAAAGTTATAAACAAAAGCCGTTTAAATTTATGACGGCCTCTGTAGAAAAAGTGGTAAAGGATATTGAGGTGAGGCAGTATTTAGTGATCCTCGATTTTCAGGCTAGCGATAAGGAAACCCTTGTGTGGACTACGAACTATGTCCAAATGGGAAAAGTTGCTGGGGAGATTTCATAAAGGGTAGGTTTCAAATCAGATCAAAAAGATTATTTGCCTTTGAGAATATTTACGTGGAAGTTAAGAGTTGAAAGCTATGTTGCCATAAAAAAATCGATTGTCTGTAAAGTCGGTTTACTGACGATAGTTGAACGTGACAACGTCATAAGAAAATACTGATGGAATGGTTTCATTTTTCAAAAGAAAATTTTAATTTTATTTGTTTGATAGATATTTTGTATGGATATAGAGAAGGAGGTAAATGGAAATGTATTATTGTATAGCAGCTGTCCACGCGGACGCATCGCTCACTCAAGTAGGAGAGAGACAGATGTCGAACGCTGCCGAACGCGGAGGCCGATTGTGCCTCCTTGTCGCTCGTTCCGCGCTCTCGCTTGCACTTCAAGCCTTAAATGGAACGCCTCAGAACGAGGTAACGCCGCATGAGTCATGTTTTTTCGTGCGTGCAGCCGGCTCCATCGAATTATAAGACGTTGTCACGTCAAAAATGGATTTTTAATTTTCATGACCATAAAGATTACCTACTATTTCTGAATGGTGCTGATGGTGACATCCACCATCAAATGACATGATATAAGGACGCTTTTTTGTCCATGGAATTCTTTTAAAGAGAGATTTATTGAGTTACAACCAGAACGAGCCGCACTCAGGATCTGCATCAAATCGAATTTCATAATAAGCGCAACGACAATGTGTGGGAAGTTGAATCCAAAGGTCCAGGATATTGAAACTGATAAATGAGCAGTTCCTGTAGGACGAGAGTGATTGTTTGTTATGCAATATCGAATAAATACCAAAAATGGCATAGGGAATGTAGTCATCGTGTGGTCGATTGTGGCAGGAGGAGTTTTGCATCGTACTATTCCGTATTCTAGTGAGTGTAGGTATAAACTAATCAATTGTTGTTAAGTATAATAATTATAAGTATAAATAAGATGCTACGGTGGTGGGGGGCAACTAAATCTCAATTATGTGTGTACATCATACGTCATGTCGCCGTAGCCCACGGTAGTCATGGTAACGACGGCCCACCAGAACGCGTCTGGGATGGACTTAAAGAAGGACTGCTCTGAACCGGCTTCTGCGAAGTAGACGGCGCTCGAGAACAGCACGACACCTGTAAGGAGGAAGGGGGCACAGTGAGTGGTAGAATAGTGGGCAAAAGTACCTCATGTCGCCGTAGCCCACGGTGGTCATGGTGACAACGGCCCACCAGAACGCGTCCGGGATCGATTTGAAGAACGACTGTTCGGTACCTGCTTCCGCGAAGTACACCGTACTACTGAAGAGCACCACGCCTGAAACATGAACCAAAACGCACACGCGCCATCGCCAATCATAATTACTTAACTTTATCGATTTTGCCAAATCACAATCCCCCCCAATTTTTTTCACATTTCACTGCAGAAGTTCAACTTTAAGAAGCACGGAAAA
Source organism: Agrilus planipennis (assembly GCF_000699045.2). Classification (NCBI taxonomy): domain Eukaryota; kingdom Metazoa; phylum Arthropoda; class Insecta; order Coleoptera; family Buprestidae; genus Agrilus; species Agrilus planipennis. The sequence continues at coordinate 3,849,567 of NW_020442464.1, forward strand.
TCATAAAGAAAATATACAAAATAGCACAAACGGCGCGGTAAACGCCATCTGTAGTCCGATGCTACATTTAGTGCTACATTTTGTGTGGATATCTACTTGCTGAAATGAATCCCGGCGTAGCCAACTTCAACGTGATAGGCACGTTACCATAATCGAATAATCGTTATTGGAGCATACGTAATCGTAAAACGTAGCATCGGACTACAGATGGCGTTTACCGCGCCATTTGTGGTATTTTCTAAAACGCAGTTAAGACAGCAGGTAAAAGTTGGTCTGTGTTCTGTCGGAGCTGTCTGCGACGCGCTGATGAGATCCAAAAAGATCAAAATCGCGAACTGCGTCTGGCGGTTTCGAGAGAATACAGACCATTTTGAATTATTTTATAAAATATAAAAAATCTGCCCATAAACAATTTGGTTCCATTTTTAATCACTTTTGACACCTCTCAGCCCCACTTGCTCTACCATGGTCTCATCCTTGGACCCTCACGCCTAACCCAACATGGTCTTCCCAACGTTTTTGAAATTTTGGTAATTGTCTAGTTTAGCAGCCACACCTCCGATCACCTCAAATATTTAATATGTTGTAGAGGTTATTTTGCTAATTACTTTGATATATATATATATTTAGGCGCGGGAATCATAATAAGGCATACTTTTCAAAGACATCATTCAAACATAACAGCCAGTCTTCTGCGGGCAGGGGCATGAAAGAATCTCCAGATCTACCTAACTAACCAATGACGTCACCAGTGCATATACATCTCCAAACCTAACCTAACAATGACGTCACCAATGGAAATCCATCATCCATCGGAGAGATGTGGCTGTTAAACAAGACAATTACCAAACTATATATTACAGGAAATACGTCATCTTCAGTCCGATTATTGCGTGTAGGTAATAGATATTGATCCATTTCTACATTCTCCTCTTCGATCTACCAAATATTAACCCCCCCCCCCGGCCCGTCCCGCACAAGATCCAGAATAGTCTAAAACCTTCCAACTTTACAGACCCATACGGTTTACGGGAAGAGTAAGTACATTAGTCAATGCTGCTAGGAAACAAATCTGGGTATACATATGCTAATTTAAGCGATAATGGCAAGTGCTTACGCGAATACGTCTTTCTTTAGCAGATGGAGCACGCCATCGGGTTAAGCTAGAGGTGCTCTCTTGAACAAAATTTATAGTGATCGAACAATTTCGGTTCATTCCAAACGTGGAGTAACAGTGATAAAATTGCAGTGTGGATCAGCCACATTGTACGGGGATCGAGAGAGAGGTGCTGGCTAATTTATACCAACTTAACCCTTTAAATGTTTCTAACAGGTGGGATTACCTGTAATGCACTACATCTGACGCAACTTTATTACAGCGGCAATTTTGAGCTCTGACTCCATTGTTAACTATGTGTCTCGCTATACAAATGGGAGAACTGAACTGAATACATTTGTAGCCAATAGAAATATGCGCAGCCTAAGTTCATGACCCATGAGATTCTGAATTACCTCTAGTATTCAGAACATATTTATGTTGTCATGAAAATTGAACAATTTCATGCCAGAAGAAACACCTACCTTGTGTGCACCGTACGCTTTTCTTCATGCGTTTGATGCATTGTACATTTAATTTTAACCAAATTGTAGAATCAAAGAAAACCCTTTTACAAATAAATATGCAGTAGGTACTGAATAAATACATACAAAATTAAATAATAATTATAGACACTTAATAGAGTTTTAAACTTCTGCAGTGTTCTACTTTTTTAAATTATTTTTATTTTCCCAATAATAAATTTGTAGTTGAAATTTTCTTATAAATGTACAAATGGACAAATCGATTTTAAAGGATCTTTTTTGTACCTATTCGGATTAATATATCTGACGAACCTAACGTAAAAGATTATAGATAACTTAATAACAATTTCAAAGTATGTGTCGTGGCGCTCTGAAAACTGTAACTGTAAAAATGCAATTTGCTTCCGATCAGAAAATCAAATATTTAAATCACCAAATACAATGATTTAAAAAACCAATTCAACGGCATAACAATATGGATTAGAAAAAACAAACACTAAATATTGAACGAGTAGTTTCAATTACCTAGATACATATTTCGAAAATTTGTTCCAAAATTTCATAAATATGCCGAAAGAAAGAAATCAACTGGAAGGAATTTAAACCAGGAGTTATAAAGTGTCTATTGATATGAAGCCAAAACCAACGTTTCGCATCCGTTTGTGAGACTTTTTCATCAAGTTTAAAACCAATTATTTTTTCTTTTCGATTTTCAAAATCGAAACGAGAACCTTGTGTAAATGTTCGTCGACCATTCAGATGCCAGAAGGTAATTAAAAGTAAAGGAATGACTTACCGATGAATAAGAAAAATATGAGCAGTCCGAGTTCCCTCATGCTGGCTTTAAGCGTTCGACCAAGTATCTGGAGGCCCTTGCTGTGCCTACTGAGCTTAAATATTCGGAAGACACGTACGAGTCGGATCACCCGCAGGATGGCTAGCGACATGGCTTGGTTGGTGCTCTTGTCCTGTGGACTGACAGGAGCCCGCGGAAGATTCAGTGTATCTTCTTCTTCAGCCACCTTTGAAAAAAAAATAACATCCTCAGCAATCTCTCTCGGCAACACGTATGTATACTTATTGAAAATACCACCAAAGTACTGTATGCATATAAAATGGCATATTTACAAAGATGAAAGTTTAATATCTGCAAGTTAAGTAAACAGAAATACGTTAAACAACAAGTTTGTGATGACTTAATTAAAAAAATAACAGCTTTTATGTAACAATTTACAAAATTATTTCTAGCCCTAATAAAGCTGCACAAACTGATTGAAATTTTAAAAAGAATAATAATTAAAGTCGAAAAATAAGTTACATTGATCTTTTAACGGAATATAAAGCGTAGTACGTATTTGTTGATCAATTTTATTAAAATGTTAAATATAAGTCGGAAAATGTGTATTACGTATTTTTTATAGGAACCCTGCTATAAAACGCTTTGATGAAAATCAGGGAAAACTAAATATTCCTACTATAAGGTTTTTAGTTGCAGAAGCGTTATCTTAGGCTATATTGTCCTACAATAAATTAGGAATCCTTCCATCTGTCATACTGTATGTCCCAGGTCCACATAACTCTCATTTATACACTCTCTAAGCCAAAATTTGGAATAATGGTATAAATTAGTGATCCAAAAACAGAAATGATAATAAAATAATTATTGCAATTTTTCATGCCTAAGAAGGTATCCTACCAAATTACTTCGCTTATTTCTTATTGACTTCCATAGAGTCCTCTGTTCTCCTACTCTTTCTACTTCTTCTAATTTTTCGTCTCCTATCTTTATATTCACTCCTTTCCTACTTTTTCTTCTCATGTATATCAGTGTTTTTGTATTACTTTTATTTAGCAAGATTTTGATAAGTAATTTAAATTGAAACTATTTGAGTAATTAGATGGGAATTATTTACATATTTCAATTCAATATTAAACTACTGTATCAGGAGAGAGCTACTGATAATCCTAGCACGATCCTGTATGAATATCGTCTAAACTAACTAGAATTGTGTATTGCATAGGTACTACTACTTATTAGCATCTACAACACCTACGAGTACGTCGATTATTATCTAGCCGTTTTTATTAAATACATTACCTGGGTATTGTTACGTTCAAGAACTGTTTCCCACTTTGGATACAACACGAACTGAGTGAATTTATTTTAATAATATAATGTGACAATAAACAGAAATTAAATCGATTTTTCGAACCACAAAAATCACACCTAACAATAAAATACTAAGGACGATTAATAATAATAAATATATACGAAAATTATTATTTTTTTTAATTACGTTACTTTTTTGGTTTCCATAGTTTGAATATAAAGAATACTTTTAGACATATATTTATTAATTACAATTTAATAACTTGCAATTAATAGATATAACAATAAAATAATCTCAATGTGACGATTAACGAATAAAAAAAATCGGTTGTCTGTAAAGTCGGTTTACTGACGTTAGTTGAACGTGACAACGTCATAAGAAAATACTGATGGAATGGTTTCATTTTTCAAAAGAAAATTTTAATTTCATTTGTTTGATAGATATTTTGTATGGATATAGAGAAGGAGGTAAATGGAAATGTATTATTGTATAGCAGCTGTCCACGAGGACGCATTGCTCACTCAAGTAGGAGAGAGACAGATGTCGAACGCTGCCGAACGCGGAGGCCGATTGTGCCTCTTTGTCGCTCGTTCCGCGCTCTCGCTTGCACTTCAAGCCTTAAATGGAACGCCTCAGAGCGAGGTAACGCCGCATGAGTCATGTTTTTTCGTGCGTGCAGCCGGCTCCATCGAATTATAAGACGTTGTCACGTCAAAAATGGGATAAATCAAAATTATTAGAGGAAATTTAATACTTTAATCGTTAATAATTACTGTAGGATTTTGAAAATGAAGTTGTTTGTGGTTTAATTCGTTAGACACATGAAAAATACTGTGATTACTGGTTATAACATTTCACAGAATGAAAATATGTATTATATCGTGAGAACAGGTACTTACCACGGTGGCCAAAGTGATGAAGTATGGAATGATGGCGATGATGTCAATCATGTTCATGACGTCACGGAAGAAATTGAGCTTGTTCGGACACGCGAGAAAACGTACAGTCAGCTCGAACGTGAACCATATAATACAAATAGTTTCGATAAGGAAAAAGGGATCTGTGATGTCTGGCACTTCATCTTCTTCGATTTTCGTGCGATTCGCTGTCGTATTGAAAACCTGCAACAAAAAACAGAACAATTGTTGCATCATGCCACAAGGACAAGAACCGAAAAAGTTCTTCGGAAACATATGTCGCTCTCGACAAACAACACGAGAAACTTTTCGAAACAACTTAAACCCAAAAGCCAGAAAAGTACATGGAGACTTACAAACAATATGTGGAATTTTGCGGATGATGAAGGACGAAGGACCGCAGTGGTTGGTGGCGTTCAGTAACTTACATTTATAATTTATTGTCAATACAGGAGCAGGAGTCTCACAAAACTATGTTTAAACATTTTTGTTTAATGGACTTGAACTTTATCGGATTATTTTATATGTTCGAAAAACTTCAAATTCAATTTTACCAATATCGACTAATTTCTAATTGCGTATTAATATGACGACGTTTCGACCGTCAATTTCGGTCATCTTCAGGCTAAATTTCCAATATGATAAAATATATACAACTATAACAGTCAATTACCACATCTTCACTCATATTCATGTTTAAACGTTTAAACATTTTTTTTTGTTACCACGACGACCTAGTCAATATATATATATATATATATATGAATGTTTGTCTGTATGTCCTTTATAGAATCGTAAACTATGCATTTGATCATGTGATGATCTTTAGCAAAGTTGTTGTGCATGAGCCAAAGAAGGTTTCTGAGTTGATACGACCAATTTTTGACGGGAAAAACAAGAAATATTGTGTAGGTATCCCACAGCACTTCAATAAATATCGAATTGAAACGAAACGCTACAATGTCACAATTTTTCCGAAATGAACAAAATCAACAATTCTTTTACATTAATTCCCTACTTATTTATTATACTTCAAAGATGTCCTACCAATTGTTTCATACTCACTGAAGTTTTGGGAAGCAGAGAAGAAACCGATAAATCATATTAGAAAAATTCGAGGAAACTCATCTAGAAGCAGCAGCACTAATTGCTGTGAAAACAGAACAGAAAAAAACCGAAACCGTTTTGTTAATGCAGTATATTATATACATTTTCTAAATCATTAGATTTGCCCACTCAAACACGGGGGGGGGCACCTGTTTTGTGCTCATGTAGCCGTAATTGTTTCGTCCGGTGTTGAGTGAGTGAACTTTTTATAGCAAAACTTGACGAGGGAAGCATTTTCTTCCGCTGGAAAGAGTTATCATAAAAAAAGAACTGAATTTTAAGACTAAAAATTTTAAAGTTTACAACCCCCCAAAAAAATTTTCTACCTTTATGAATTATCTTCTTTAATTTAGCTTTAATGTACTCATTCCGCCATTATAGTCTTAGAATCTGCTTCTATCAGTATTTTCCCGGTTGAAGTTCAAGTTTGATAAGAACTGCCTGGGATCACAGCTGAGTTATACTTCATTTACTTTCTCTAGCGATGTGCCCTTTCCAATATCTTGGATGCGCGCTGGCAAAATCGTAGGTGGGGAGAAAAAAGCTCATTATACTCTCGACTCTTGTTCTTTAAACATACTTTTTCATACAGTACCTGCCAAAAGTTTTATTCAATCATAAATAGTAGTGCGAGTCGAAAACAAGCGTTAAAGCATTTAATTTGTCTTCAAATATAAATAAACATCTCGTTGACATTTTCAGTAGTAAATGCTACCAATAACAGCACATTTGAGCAATGCAATTGTAGTGGATAAAATGGTCAATTTTTCCGTGCAGTACTCTACAGATTATACGCTCCTCACCGGTTAAGAGTTTGGCCGAGAGTTGTCTCCTTCCTTTTCCTGGCCTAGTGCTGTTCTTTTCTACTTTGCACTGGCCACATCGCTACAGAAAGTAAACGAAGTATAGTATTAGGTTTTACTGAATCGTGATTTGGATATTTTTCCAAAGTATTTCATTAGAATAGATGGAGTAGAACAATAGAATCCCACAGGAGCGTATTGTATTATGTTAGCTGGAGAGATGCACCTCTCGCGTATGTGAAAGCTCATGAGATTTTCGACTAGCTCTACCATTCTGCCGAACAACCGAAGTGTTTCAAACTTTTTTTCATGTAAGTTCCATGACGACTTTCCAACTGTTTAGAAAGTTATTTCTGAATCCAGAAAAGCATTTCATTATTATACGTAGACGCATATTTTTAGTTGAATGCGTTTCTGTTGTCGCGTGGAACTGACGTATTTTAAGATGAACCTATAGTTAGAATGTTCAATGACTAGGCCAACAAAATTTCCGTTATTTAATTTAGACTACTTTTACTTAAACTATGCCCGCGTGGACACAAGCCAAATAGCACAAGACACGCTCAAACATCAATTACACACATAACTTTGCAATTAACCGACAATAACACACTTTCACCGGTTCACAGTGACCCGCGACTTTTGAGAAAAACATTTTCTTTCTTATAGAATCTTGGAGCTTTTAAAATCGTTCTTTTTCAAATGTAAGCAATGAAGTCCATTAGCAATTAAGTCATCTGACGCTTTTATTTGCGTATATAATGATTGATTTATTATCCTAGATTTACTTGAAAGCGTTAAATTTACATTTATATCTTATTGCAAAAGTACTAATGCAAGTAGGAATGCTTTAAATTGAGTCCAGGATTTAGTTATGGAGTATCATTTGGATGAAAATTAAGTTTTAAACCATTTTAGCCTATATTCGGGCCCGGATCCTACCAAAACAATGTCCTTGTCCAAGGTAAGGCTTTGTAGAATTAGAAAAAGCTTTTGACAATGTTAAATTGGACAAGATGTTAAATATACTTAAAAATGCAGGGATGAGTTACAGAGAAAGAAGAGTGATACCTAGTTTGTATAAAGAGCAACAAGCAGTTGTAGAGCAGAAACGTAGAGAAGTAAATATTAGGGTAAAGTAGGGAAAGAGCGAATGTAAAGATAGGAGACGAAAGATTAGAAGAAGCGGCTGATTTTAGGTATGTAGGAAGTCAGATAAGTCAGGACGGAAGGAGTAGTCGGGATATAAAGCAGAGGATAGCGCAGGGTCGAGTCGCCTTCAATAAAAAGAAGTTAATTCAATGCTCGGGAACGATTAATTCAGAAATTCGAAAAAGATTATTAAAGGTGTATGTTTGGAGCGCGACGCTGTACGAGTGCGAAATATATGTTAGAAATGAAGAGGTATTAGAAAGAATAGAAGAACAGAGGACACTATGAAGATCTAGTCAGAGACATATTAGAGGCAGAAACAGGAGTTAGGAAGGGTAGAGGTAGACCTAGATTAGATTACTGTTCGCAAATAGTTAAGGATGTGGAATGTTCTAGTTTTAGACCGAGCGGCATGGCCTAGAGGTTTAGACAAAACTTTTTTCAGTGAAAATAGCGCAAAAAGTACTACAGGATTTTGTAAAAATTTTGTAAATGATCAAATATATATGCCTATCGGGCCTATCTATGTTAGAAGCTGAAGCTTTGGCTAGCTTTGGAAAAACTTCGAAAATTCGAACCTAAAGCGCGCTCTGGTTGTCATTGGAAAGTTTCAGAACTTAATCTTTCTGCAAATTAAAAAATAACAGTTCCAACGAGTCACTTTCGGTTGAATCGGAAGCAGACAGAAATTTTATTGAGCTCAAAGCGTTATTTAAAGATGACCCTGTGTAAAAAAAAATATAGTGACACTGACCTTGTAATGTTTGAATTCGGGTAGCGTTTCCAAACAAAAAATGACGATGGACAGCAGTATGACGAAGACGGAAATGATGGCGACGACCCTGGCCGCCTGCGACGACTCAGGATACTCGAACAAAAGCCAAACGTTACGTTGCATCTCGTGCGACGGCAGCGGCTTCTCTTCCTCCTTGATGAAGCCCTCATCCTCGCGGAACTTGTTGATCGCCAGCTCGCCCAGCTCGTAGAATTTGATCTCTTCGGAGAAGACGTCGAGAGGCACGTTGACGGGCCTCCGAAGGCGTCCGCCGCTCTGGTAATAGTATAAAATCGCGTCGAACGACGGCCGATTACGATCGAAAAAGTACTCGTTACGTAACGGATCAAAATAACGGATCCGACGCGCCGGATCACCGAGTAACGTGTCCGGAAACTGGTTTAGGGTGCGGAGCTGCGTTTCGAAACGAAGACCGCTCACCTGAAACAAGAGAAACAATTTTTACAAAAATATTTCAACAATAATTTTTAGATTGAACTTTTATCGTTGAAAAGGAAACCGGGACTCATAAGAGATTTATCAGTTTTGAATCGTTTCAAACAAGAACGTTTATCACTTGACTCTAAAATGCAGGAAATAAACCGCCGGTGGTGGCATACAAATGTTATAAACAAGTCATAAATTGTCATAAAATTAAGAAGAACATCTAGGGGATCAGTCAAATGGGCATACACCATCTGGTGGCAAAACTTATAACTCGAATGAGGGAAAAATTTACATAGGAACTGTGCACGCAAATTGTAAAATTGTTTATTAAAATAATAAAACACGTTAAAAAAGTAAAAATTTTTTTGATGATGGAGTCGACGAAGTTTTCTTCTAAAGTTAAATCAAATAAAAAGTTAATATGTTCAGTGAAAAGCTGCAATAGCACTTCAGACATAGATCTTCACTCTTCACCTACATTAACTACTTTCCAATAAAAACTAACCGTTTTATATATGTAAAAAATATATTCGGAAAATTAGAGAAAAAAGTAAACTAATAGAAGCTTGGATGAAAGCAGTAGGTATCAAAGAAGTGAATTCCGGAATAAAAATTTGTTCACGTCATTTTAATGCACATGATTATATTTCAGCAAGTATTTACCATCAGCCATAACCTTAATATTTAAAACTAGAATCATACTAAAATTATAAAGTGAGAAATTATTTATTCCTGTGTAATTGATTTAACACAATTCTAATGATACGATATAAGTATTTTGAGGTTAAGAACCTACCTGCTGCAATACAACAAAGTTGCAATAATGTGTTTGCAACGTTCTCTTAAATCGGCTTTGCACGTGCAAGTCATTGATATGATATTGCTTAAATCACCCAGAATCACCTCACCAATTATATAACGTGAATCACTTTTTAAATCCGAAGTTTGTAAAAAGTAGGCAGTAAACTTGACGGAATTTGAAGGCTAGCTTCCGGATTTGTTATTTCCGAATTTTATAATGTGATTGGCATTAAAAACACGCTCACCTTCAACGAAATTTCCTTTCCGAGGCTTTGTGTCAGCCCAATCACATATTGTGTCAATACTTATCATTTTATCGTAATTTAAAAACTTGGAAATTGCACGGTACACTATAGGAACTACGATAAATTTTCCCTAATCGGCGCCATATTTTTAGGCTCCTCCCATTTAACGGATCCCAATATAATTTTTTTTGTTTAGTGAATTATTCATATAAAAATTTCAATATTATTCGATGTTAATATTATATTATGATTTTGACGCAAAGTTAAACCTCTTGTTTATTAAGTAAAAGAGCAAGTAGCTGACCTCATAACAAGGATTATATTTTACGACGCAATAAAATTTGATGGTTGTATTTAAAAAAAAAAAGAAACGAAGGACCAACGGCAGAGCTTTTCTTGATTTACGACTTCACATAGCGAACCATAAAGTTAATTGTTTTTGATAAGTATAAGCGCAAATAGATACTTTGATGTTTGAAAGTTGATCATGGTTCTTTTTCTTACTTCTTTTGAGTCACTTAAAAACAAAAATAATAATTACTCATCTACGTTTAATGTAGTCCAGGGGTCCAGACCGATGAGTCTATCAATTGAAAATTATATACTGATCTAAACATTTTCATTTCTGCGTAAAATAATAATGATGATGAAAAATTGAGAGCATTATTATAAAACCATACGAATATGAATCAATTTACAGTTACGCTTGACTATAAAAATTTCTGTATGTATGGTCAGTAAATTTTCACTTTTGGTTATAAATTTATTGTTTAATAGATGTTTAATACGCAATTAAAATGAAAAATAATTGGTTTTGTTTCGGAAAATAGATGGTAAAATTTAAGACACTTTCTGTATTGTTTTCCCATAAAACCATTGATCATGAATGATAAATCATTAATAAGAGTAAGATGATCCTCATCATTATAAGGTCGTCAGTTCTAAGACTGGTTAGACACGTATCTCCACTCTCTTATCCTAAACTGATCTTCTCATTTCTCTAAAACTAGAACAACCCACATCCTTAACTATTTGCGAACAGTAATCTAATCTAGGTCTACCTATACCCCTTTTAACTCCCGTTTCTGCCTCTAATATGCGCTCCACACAAACACCTTTAACAACCTTTTTCGATTTTCTAAATTAACCGTTCGAGCATAGAAGTGACCTATTATTATTGAAGGCGACACGACCCTGTGCTTTATACTGCTTTATATCCCTACTACTCCTTCCGTCCTGACTTATCTGACTTCCTAGATAACTAAAATCAGCCACTTCTTCTAATCTTTCGTCTCCTATCTTTATATTCGCTCTTTCCCTAATTTTTCTTTCCTTGCATACCAGTATTTTAGTTTTACTTTTATTTATTTTCATACAATACTCTTTTGTCAGTACCGCTTTCATTTTATTAAAGCTATCTCTATGTCCTCCTTGCTGGATGCTAATACTGCTATATCATTTGCAAATCTAAGCATACTAATCTTTTGATGTGTATATCTATTCCTACAGTTGTACTGTCTTTAAAGATGTTGATCGCATCTTCGATGTATAGATTAAAAAGTAGCGGTGACAGTGTGAGTCTCAGTCTGACTCCCTTCCTAATACTCACTTTTCTATGTTGCAGCCCCAGCTCTATAATTGCCGGTTGCTCTTTATACGAACTATGTATCACTCTTCTATCTTTCTACAAATCTATACAAATCTACAAATCCTATGTATGCCCTCTTTCTTTTTTCTATCGTTTTCTCTATTGTTACCCGTAAAGCTAGAATGACCTCCCACGTTTCTCTATTTCTTCTAAACCCAAATTGATCTTCCCTAATAGTTCTTCCGCCCGATGATTCTATGATTATGATAAAAATTAAAGTCAAAAATCCTGTTGTAACAACTCTAGAAGAAAGTGTTATTTTATAATGGTCACCACCAAATGTTGTGCAAGAATTTGTCAGGTCGCAATAGGTCCTGGCAAACCGGGTTCATGTCCTACTTTTCCTCCAGCATCAACATCGCCACTAAGCCACACAAGCAATAAGGGAACCTCTCTCTGTTCGTAATTATGGCTATTTTAAGCAGTCCGTCGGAAGGCCCTTCATCACGGGTGTGCTGCTCCAGGCGTCAGTCATTAACATAACGTGATATCCGCTCTGGTCGACTGACTTCTTCTACTTCCGCTACCATCGTTTAAACGCATCAACATCAACGTTGCCTTGATTAACAAATGAACGCGAAAGGGAGTCGAGAGACTGAAGATCGTTAGTTCTCAGAATTCGTTATCGTCTCATTAAATAGTGATATATTATATTTTAAACATGCTTTGGAAGCTAATAGCCGAGAAAATGATCAGCAATTTAAGGGAAATTTATTTCCTTGGAGATAAACGAGAATGAATAATGTAGCAACAGGAATAATTTCGTTTAAAATGAAATTCTTGGTAATCTTAATCAATAATCTAATTAACCGTTAATTTATTTCAGTTTCGTTAATGTTTAACATTTCTGGTCATAAATAATGAGATTCAGATTAACAAACGGTTCCTCGGTTTTATTTTCTCTATTAGAAAGTTAAGAGATTTTTAAATAAAACAAAGCAAATAGGTAGATACCAACTATACTGTGCTTTGGGTGACTAAAAACAAGTAACATGTAATAAATAAAGATTAGATTTGCAGATGAAACCGTCCAACAGTATTAGTGTCTAGCAAGGAGGAGTTAGAGACAGCCTTAAGTAAAATGGAATAAGTATTGACAAAACAGTATTGTATGAAAATAAAGAAAAGTAAAAAAATAAAAGTATGCATGGGAACAAAAAGTAGGGAAAGATTGAATATAAAGATATGAGACGAAAAATTACAACAAGTGGTGGATTTTCGGTACTTAGGAAGTCAAGATAACTCAGGATAGGAGGAGTAGTGGAGATTTAAAACAGAGGACAGCGCAGGATTGAATCGCCTTAAAAAAAAGATGTTGCATCTATACTAGCGAACGGTTAATTTAGAAATTCTAAAAAGATTGTTAAGGGTATGTGTCTGTACGGGTGCCAAATGTTGATGGTGGGCGCGGCGGAAAAGAAAATTTTAGAAGCGTTCGAAATTGGTGTTACAAGCGAATGATGAGGATACCGTGGATAGAGAAGGTTAGAAACGAAGAGGTATTAGAAGGAATATGAGACTCTATGGAAGTCAATAAGAAATAGGCGAGATAGATTGGAAGGACACCTTCTCAGGCCTGAAGGGCTAGTTAGAGACGTATTAGAAGCAGATAGAACCGGATTGATTTGCTATTCACAAATAGTTAAGGATCTGAGATGTTCTAGTTCTAGGGAAATACGAAGAAAGAATGGAAGTGTGCGTTCAACCAGTCTCATTAAGACTAACGATCCTATGGGTCACATTTTGATGACCCTTCCTTTATAAAGACGTCACAAATTGCAGACACCCCTTTATTTTGAAAAAAAAATATTAAAGCAAATGAAATTATTCAACAAATGTTTAACTGGAAATAATTTGATAAAATAATTCGAAGTGGTCTGTATTCTGTCGAAACTGCCAGACGCGGATCGCGATTTCGATCTTTTTGGATCTCATCAGCACTTATGGTAACGTGCCCATCACGTTGAGGTTAGCTACGCCGGGATTCGTTTCAGCAAGTAGATATCCGTATATTTAAATGGACCTTGTTGGAGCATACGTAATCCTAAAATGTAGCATCGTACTACAGATGGCGTTTACCGCGCCATTTGTGGTTTTTTCTAAAACGCGCTGTTAAGACAACAGGTAAAAGTTGGTCTGTGTTCTGTCGGAGCTGCCTGCAACGCTCTGATGAGATCCAAAAAGATCGAAATCGCGATCCGCGTCTGGCAGTTTCGACAGAATACAGACCACTTCGAATTATTTTATTCGATTATGGTAACGTGCCTATCACGTTGAGGTTAGCTACGCCGGGATTCGTTTCAACAAGTAGATATCCGTATATTTAAATGGACCTTGTTGGAGCATACGTAATACCTAAAATGTAGCATCGTACTACAGATGGCGTTTACAGCGCCATTTGTGGTATTTTCTGGAAATAATTTCATTTCATATTCAATTTTTTAAAATAATACAAAAATATGTATTTGCTGGACCTCTTATGATGATGCTGGTTAAGAAAATATACATAATGCCTGGCGCATCCACCATTACTAAATATTCTTAGTCCCACAGGTTTGTGCGTTCTTTATAATGCGATTTTGGAAAATTTCGGAACCAATTCTAGGAACCGTAATTTACAATGGGTTTTTTTCCAAATTCAACTAAAAATTGGTACTAACAAAATGTGTTAGTCAGAATAGTATGGAACATTTCAAATTTTAACCATAAGCTCTGCTACTTTGTTTGTTCAAATCTATATCGAGTAATTCGTTATAAATTCAATTCGGACAATTATTATTATTGCAAAAATATCTGTGTCGATGGAAACGATCAGCGTAGATTACTTACACAAATATTAAAAGTTTACGGCTTACGACTATAAATACGCCGTTCGGTGTCCGTTATGTACAAATGTTTATATCGGGAAAATAAAAATAACTTATGGACGGCACGTATGTAGTTACGTGTATAATGTGCCTACTCTTCGGAGATGGTGGAGACGGCGCCTTTATCCAGTGCTATAGTCCTATAGTGCTAAATCGAACACGGAACCGTTATATTTTTCCATAGTTCAAACAAAGAACGATTGTATGTTGGTCTGTTTCAGATCGAATGCAAGTGGTAGATACGACTGACGGTCTTGAATTTTGATTAAAAAAAAAACCGACAGACAGACACACGAGTGATCCTATAACGGTTCCGTTTTTTATTCGGACGTACGGAACCCTAACCAGAGAACCAACTTAACATTGTACGTAGTTTAAAAGACACATGTTCTTCTATTCATTCAAACTGCATTCGCACAATATTGTTTTGTTCAAAGATTTACTACGTTATGTTCAGGCCATAGACTTCTTATTAATTTTCCTATAATCTATGAGTAAAGAGCTATTTTCTGTATTTTTTTCAAAATTTTAGGTTCAACAGTTTTGCAGATAAGGGGGGCAACATTATTTATTTTAAAATTATAATTATATATTTCCGATCCTTACAACAATCACTTTCATTTGATATGCCACACGGTACAATTTGCAAAAGTTTTTCTTTTAATTTTCTATTAGCCCCTCAAAAATGACCCCCATGTTCAAATGTAATTTATTTACGTTATGCGTCCGTGTTAGGGTCACAGAAATTCATAGGTCTACTAAATTTCAACTTCATCGGTCTAGTAGATTCGGACAGACAGACATACGAGTGATCATATAAGGATTCTGCTTTTCATACGGGCGTCCGGAACGCCATGGATTTTACAGACACGATGAGAAGGATGTCAGTTTTGCAACATAGTCCCTGCTGTTACTACTGCGCTGTCTGTACCTGACAGGATTGTTTCTAGCACTCCTCAGCGAATCTTGGCGTTATGGGGGGTTAACTGAATCTAAATGTATGTATACGTGATAGGGGTGTGACCAAATTAATAAAGAACAATAACATGACCCACATTGATTTAGCTGAACAAGGTTGATACCTTAATGAGACTGTCTAAAAAACTGTCAAGCGAGAACAGCCCCATCACAAAATCGCAAAAAGGTTCACATGGAATTTGGTGCTCTAGTCAAAATTTTAGTTCTCCTAATGTTAGTATGCGATATTGCCAACGAAGGTATACCGTATCTGGTACCTACAAAGTGTTAAAACTCTATTATTTATAACTTTAATACATTTTTATTTATTTAAATTCTTAGTGAAATTCTGTATGCTAAAATATAAGTAATTTTAGTGTGTTAAATTCAATAAAATATAGGAACAGGATATTTGCAGACGATATAAAATACGACTCCTCATGTGAGTTGTAAAAAATGACATAAAATCGAAACACAGTAAAACGATCAGTTTCACTTTGGTTTCCGTGTGTTCTTTCGAATCGGAATCGTAAATAAATTCATACATCAACATTTTTAAGGCAGTCTTCAATTTTTTCATGACTCGTAAAAACTTTGCCTTGTGGTGGTCAAGATGAATAATATTTATGTAAAACGAAATGGTTAACAATAACAGTAGATATTTTAAGCGCAAGTTTTATTATTTATTTATTTAACTGTATTAATTTCAAATTAAAAACCAGGAAACCAAATATAGTATAAACTCTTTATAACGCCACTCAATTTAACGACAAACTCCTTAAAACGTCGAAATTATTTGACTTTGGTTGCTTTACATTGTTTTCTATAGAATATTACACTCTATATAGCGTCACGCTCACTCTATTTAACGACAACAATGCGGCATTATAAATCATTGAGCAGTACTAACTNGAACAGCCCCATCACAAAATCGCAAAAAGGTTCACATGGAATTTGGTGCTCTAGTCAAAATTTTAGTTCTCCTAATGTTAGTATGCGATATTGCCAACGAAGGTATACCGTATCTGGTACCTACAAAGTGTTAAAACTCTATTATTTATAACTTTAATACATTTTTATTTATTTAAATTCTTAGTGAAATTCTGTATGCTAAAATATAAGTAATTTTAGTGTGTTAAATTCAATAAAATATAGGAACAGGATATTTGCAGACGATATAAAATACGACTCCTCATGTGAGTTGTAAAAAATGACATAAAATCGAAACACAGTAAAACGATCAGTTTCACTTTGGTTTCCGTGTGTTCTTTCGAATCGGAATCGTAAATAAATTCATACATCAACATTTTTAAGGCAGTCTTCAATTTTTTCATGACTCGTAAAAACTTTGCCTTGTGGTGGTCAAGATGAATAATATTTATGTAAAACGAAATGGTTAACAATAACAGTAGATATTTTAAGCGCAAGTTTTATTATTTATTTATTTAACTGTATTAATTTCAAATTAAAAACCAGGAAACCAAATATAGTATAAACTCTTTATAACGCCACTCAATTTAACGACAAACTCCTTAAAACGTCGAAATTATTTGACTTTGGTTGCTTTACATTGTTTTCTATAGAATATTACACTCTATNTATGTAAAACGAAATGGTTAACAATAACAGTAGATATTTTAAGCGCAAGTTTTATTATTTATTTATTTAACTGTATTAATTTCAAATTAAAAACCAGGAAACCAAATATAGTATAAACTCTTTATAACGCCACTCAATTTAACGACAAACTCCTTAAAACGTCGAAATTATTTGACTTTGGTTGCTTTACATTGTTTTCTATAGAATATTACACTCTATATAGCGTCACGCTCACTCTATTTAACGACAACAATGCGGCATTATAAATCATTAAGCAGTACTTTCTAAGTTGCCGAAATAGATAAGAACTGCAGCTGTGTACGTTGTTGAAGAAGACGATCATGTCCCTCCACCAAGCATCAAACAAGCACTTGATGCAGCGAAACTATTAAAAAAATACTTTTTATATAATCAAATTGATCCAACAGTATCTCAAGATATGAGTAAGATGCGTAACAAAATACAATTAAAATATTGGAGCAGCGAAAAACATCAGACGAAGATAACAGGCTATACGCAATGAATGAATAATAATGTTCGTGTGCAAAATGTTTACTATATTGGTAAATGCATATTATTATAGAATAGTAAAATAATATTTTTTATTTCTCTCCATTTAACCACCACTCTTTTGACGCCGAAAAATGTTTAATCCCTTAAGTATCGTTATATAGAGTTTACACTGTATAATGTATTTGGGCAGAGTACACACACACTTGCGACTAAATCGTACGGTGATTTCGTTTTATTTAAATTCTTTCAACTGATTAACAGCATTTAACTTATGTTTTTTTCTCGATGTTGATACCTTTTTGCAATTTACGACACACCAACGACGTCCCAGATTTACTGCTTTCCAGTTTTATTATTCATTATTTACAGTTTATACAGTTATATTATTCACCCTGTCATTCTGGCTGCATTAATTAGGTACTACAATTATATTAACAGCGAACACAGATGTTATAATACGTGTTTGATGATATTTCAGATGATTATGAAGAAATTAAATAATAATAATATATGATTCAGTTTAATATTAATATTTTTACCTAGGCCATCTGTGAAACTTGGATCAAAACTCTCAGCGAGTGTTAAGTTATAAAGATATGATTCCTTAAAATTGGATTCCTCCAAGGACTCCCAAGGTACAATTATACCTTTGCACGGAACCCTCGGTGCGCAAGTCCGATTCGCACTTTTCTTTTTCTTTGATTTGTGATTTTCTTTCTAGTTTTAGAATCATCTTCGAATAAAGAATGGACTGATGACTTTGTGATTATAGTTAAGTTACTTATTTTATAATGCGATTCAGGCCGAGGATGAAGTTGTAATTAGTAATAACTAATTCTTATTTCATTTCTATTCAATTTTTGTTTTAATGCATCCTTTTTTAATTGCTACTATCAGTGTGTAAATGTAAATTATTTTAAAAGGGAAGCGAGATATATATGATATTACAATCCATGATTTCGTTGGTGTTATGAATGTGTCAAAACTTCCTTCATGTTTTACAACGTAATCGTTTGATTGAAGTAACATATCATAACGGACAAGCTAATACATAATCCGCATAGCGAATATGGGAAAATAATTGAGGTCTAGAGGGATAAAAGAAAACCGGGGCACCCTTGTACGGCACTTAAATTTTCCCTGCAGATAAAGTAATCAGCGACAAAGCCTCAATTCTGGCTGTACGCTTATCGTCGTGGAGCGTTAAAATATTACTTCCGAAGGTGCGATTTAGCTTTTCATCCGATTTTTATTAGGGGTAACGTCACTGTAGGTTTTGGTCGACGCGACGGGCGCCCCGGGCATGAAACTAGATCGTATCGTTGCCGGCAAACGACGGATGAAGGAAAAAATACTGGAAGCACGACATTTTTTTCGCCTTTTAAATAATAACCCTCGAATAATTCGATTCGTCACGATTTCCAGGTGACAGATAAGGGTGAAAAATTAGCCTAAGGTATTTCGGACGACATGATGTTTATGTAGGTATATAGAAGAGACGCTAAAAAAAATAATAATTGAAAACAAGAAAGTTTATGTGGGAAGGGTGTCGAAAGGACTTGTAACATGGAGGCTGACTTTTCAAGAAGATCGATGATTTAGGCAGTTTCTAGTATATATAAGGGGGGGGGGGGCAAACTGCGACTCTTTGAAGAATTAAATCCGAGTTTATGTAATAAATAAATGTTTTGTCTTTTAATAATATGATACACTTGCTGTTTCTTTAATTGCATTTTTCATTTTTTTCAAATTTGGAACAACATAATTTGTGCTAAATTGTTTACCTTTTCCGTTAGATTGAAAAAATTACCATCCTAAATACCGTGTAAGTACCGAAGGATTATTTTAATACTTTGGTTATAGTTAATTATTTATAGGAGTTTGTAAACGAATAATTGACAATAATAAAATTAAAGAATTTGAACTATTTTTTGAGACATAAGGACACAATTGCATTAAAATTATTAAAATAAGAAAAAAATCGTTTCCCAAAATCGCTTGATGTCTTACTAAGCTGATCTAATTATTATTACTGTTATTATCCTGATATTTTCACTCATTGATCTAGAAAATGCTATAAAAACAGAGGTAAATAACTTACGTTGATAACAACCCTCTCACAGAAATCGTGGTCGTGTGGAATGGGCTCAAAATGGGTCACGCCAGTGTAGTGGGAGTGGGGGGTGTGCCCGTCCTCTTCCTGGCTACTGAGCTTGGGCAGCGACCTTAAAAAAAGAGAAAACCAAAATTGGAATCCAATCTAATATAACATAAACAAACTATCAACTGGAAGAAGTCTATTAATACTGGGAAGTTTTCAAACTGAAAAAGGGGTTCCACAAGATTGGACTACTATTATGCTTATGTTCCTTGGTATATATATCAGACAATTAAAATTATAGATTATAAAACTCGACACTTTAAATAATAAATGTAATAAATAAATTACAGGGTTACAGACATCTTACGGTGCATCATATGCCATTAGTAAAAATAGCTTTATGATAAATGTTATGGTTTGCTTCAGATGACTTAATTAATCTTAAAATGAAAATAAATGCAGCAAACGTAGTCCAGCATATAAATTTTTGCAAAGCAACTTGCTTAATAATAACCTTATTCCAGGAGGTCACTAGTTTGTTTGAAGATTTCTGAGGCTACGGCCATCTGGACATCTGTTCAGTGTTAAACCGTACTAACGTACGCCTCTTTATTACGCATTGTTTGAAGAATTAATTAATGTTTAAAACAGAATAATTTGAATTTTATATGCTCGATGCTACAAATGAATGAACCAAAGCTCATAAAAATATAGGGAAATTTATTTCCTTGGAGATAAACGAGAATGAATAATGTAGCAACAGGAATAATTTCGTTTAAAATGAAATTCTTGGTAATCTTAATCAATAATCTAATTAACCGTTAATTTATTTCAGTTTCGTTAATGTTTAACATTTCTGGTCATAAATNTAACCCTCTAAAATTCGATTTTCGCGAAATCCGGTTTTTAGTGCGCCGTTATGAAGTAGAAAGAATATGTTGTCAAAATGGACCTAATAGTGAAGTCAGTTACTCAGGACAATCACCGTAATACTTAATATATTGTTTTAGTGTCCGACCGAAAGTTCGGTTTCGGTCGAGTTTCGATAAAAAAACGAGTTTCGGTTTAGTTTCGGTTTCGACGGCAAACCTGCCGAAATTATGACCGAAACCGAAACTGCGTTCGGGAGTTCTCGCGCTCTGCTTGGTCATGTTCGGCGCGTTAAATTCCATCCAAGCGAAGTATACTATACTCAAATAAACATCTCACCTATTTTAAATATTTTTAAGTAATTCCTTAAATGAGGGGTTGTTATGTTGATTTTGATTTGATTATCAATAAATGAAAATGTCAAAGACTGCAGAGCTGTGTGATTTAAAGATAAAAAAATAATACTGACTGATTATAATAACGTTTTCTTTATTTTTCTCTCAAAACATGATCCTTATAAGGAAGTTTCGGTTTCGGTTTCGGTTTCGGCCGAAACTGAGACCATTGCCAAAATTCGGTTTCGGTTTCGGTAGTAAAAACCAGTTTCGGTCGACCACTATATTGTTTAAAGAAGAAACATTTTAGAATATTACGTTCATTAATAAAGTGTGCGCAACGATAGGTCATGCGGCTCACGCGTTTTTAACTAAAATCCATACATTTACGTCGGTATAACCAATTCTATCTTAACATGTAATCTAATCTATTCCAATAAAAGAATGAGGGGAGGGGTTGTAACATACAAAAAGACGAAAAGAACTCCACAAATCTGATACTACATAGGTGAATATTTCTAGGGCTAACGTTAAAAACGAGAAAAAAGCATCCCTATCGTTCATTTTTCTATTTACTTTTCTTTTGAATTTCTGGAAAGTCATTAAGACGTCTATCTAGCCACTTAAATTCATCATAAAAATTAAAAGCGTTACGAGGCTGTGATGTAGCGTTAGATGGATGAACATGAAGAAATTGTAAGAGACCTTAATGACTTTGCAACCCTAAAAATAAAACTCATTTCAAAGTCGCAATTAGAAATAATGAAATAGAGTTTTTAAGAGTTTTAATAGGTTGAAAACTAGTGGTACGCAAAGAAATTGTTTCGAAGAAACAGGCAGTTAAGGAAAATAGGCAATTACGCTGTATAGTTGTATGTATAGTACTTTTATCCAACTCAATAAATCAGTCAGTTTACTTTTGCTTTTATGTGGTTAGTTTTGTTACTTCGTTAAACTTTAACACAGTAGGTATATTTAACTTCTTTACAAATTATGGCATGTCTCATACGTGCCAAAATTAAGCGTTACACAATAAAAAATTATGCAAATTGCTATGATAAAATCGCGCACTGACGGAAATCATTCAAGATCAGATCAACGTTGACATTTCTAAACAAAATCTATATACTTAAAACTTAATAGTAAGATTCGTTTTACGATTAAAGAGTTTGTACTGTATTTTTCATTAATGCTTGACTTTCGGTAACAATTTTATTTATTATTTTTACTTTTTCTATATTCAAGGGAAAAACTTATCTAATTTTCCTTACTCAACATTTTCAAGATAGACCTTTTGGGAACAATTTTCCCCATTTTCTCCCTCCTTGTATCCACCAGCGGTTTTAACATTGCTTTACTACGTAACATTATACAATAGTAATGACGAAAAAATATTTTAATAAATTACAAAAGAAAAACAGTATGCACCTACATAGAGAAAACTAAATTTTTATGACAACGCAAATAAGAAATTTTTAATTGTAAATGACTGAATTTCCCGTAGAAATAGTAGAATTTATTAAGTAACTTGTAATAATCTCAATCTTGACATGCTTCTTTAAAAATTTCGGTGATGCCGAATTCCCNTGTAATATCAACTAAAATATCTAGTAAATTTATTTCTGCTGGGATTTTATTTAATTTACAAATTTGATTTCTTTTTAAAACAAATATTTTTTAATTAAAATAAAAAACACTACATTCAATCAATCATTTCCGGTAGCAGTCGGATGTTACCAATCGATAGATTCCGAAAAGATCACTTTGCCAAAGAGATGAACGGGGTGGGGGGTTAAAAATACTCATACTATGTAATAATTACATTAATTTATTTAGTCAATACTCACTAATCTTCATAGTTACGACATTATCAGTGCAAATTAGTGAATATTAATTGAATCAATCAGCAATGAGTGAACTACTGAAGTACTAATGAGTAGCAACTAATTTATCAGATACTTTTTAGTTGAATGGGAAGAAAGTTGAAAAGTTATATTATTATAATGAGAAATTAATACGGGTATCTTAATTAGTCGGAAATATTCAGTTTACAGAATACATGTAGATACGCGGGTCGAATAAATGTCAGCAAGTTTTTACCTTTCAATTTTTTTATTGACTCTGATAGGACACAATGTTATTTCCAAGCATTCTTCCATTGGCAGTACGAAACAAAAACAAAAAAACAGCCGGTTTCACAACGTATGCACGTATTTCACACCTACACACCGTGTTACACAGAAGCGGATAATTAAACGTTCGGTTCGATTACCACATTGACAACAGTTTTACTTAGAAGAGTATAACAAAGGAAATGGCATGTTATACAATGAATGTGTAAACAGTGAGGAACGAGGACAAAACATTTGTATTATGGCAAAATGTATTAAAAGCGTCCGACTCTTTCGTTCCGTTACCTAACAAATTGTGTCCATACTTACTACATGTGTTTTTCAGTTGTTTTAACAAATTTAAATTGAAATGGGAAACAATAATTGCGTAGGTAGGTGTATGTATAAAATTAAATTTGTTTGTGTGAATTAGTCCAGTTATTATAGTACAAAACTTTTAATATAAGTACCGCCTTGAAAAGTAGGTTCCAGGGTGTAAAATATCAAAAATAGCCCAATTAATGTCAGTTTTTCAATTTGCAATTTACAGTCTTTTTTTTCGCATTTATCTTAAACTAGCTTTTCCCCGCGGGTTCGCTCGCAGAAATTAATATTGTTTCTCCATAAAACCTTTTAATTCCCAATTCACCCTTACAACGTTTTAATTTTATATAATATCGCCATCTTAGATTTTAAATACAAACGTAGCGACAACATTTCATCCGTAAGGGTTGATTTTTAAAAATTGTCAAAACACGTATTTGTTTAATTTCAACAATGAGCAACCTTCGAATAAAATATACCCCATGGAAACATTGTAACCTCTTTTCATTTGATTAATAGTATCAAACAGCATATATAGTAAGCTTCAAGTAAATTCAACCACAAATACAGTATGTCCCAAACAAAAATTTCAACACCTTTTTACCCCCCGCCCTTTAGAGGCTAAATTTTTTAAAATGTCGAGATACGTTTTTCAGAAATTAAATGAGAGACCATTAAGACCAAATTTGCAACTCCTCTTCACCGCTCATCCCCCCCCCCCAACAGAGATTGATTTTTTTAACCAGTTTCAAGTAAATCGAACCAAAAACAAACATGCAATCTTTGCTAACCCCTTTCAGCTTCTTAAAGAGGTAGAGTTTTGTAAAATGTTGAAATAGGTTATGTATGTCACTAATTTTATATGAAAAAGCATTAAAGCCAAGTCTCAGGTAAATCTGATTATAAATAAAACACCACACTTAACCATAGACATTACGTTTAGATGTTAGTTGCTTTTTGTTATTGCATGTCAGTTGCGTTTTGTTATGCCATTTTTAACAAATGAACGGCTAGACTGATGATTTGATTTATAAATTTTTCGTTTTACTGTCATTTACGTTTTGTCATTCCATGTCAGTTGAGTTTACATATACCACGTTTTTCTCGTGAAACGTGATAAAAAGTATCCTATGTCCTTCTCCTATGTCCTTCTCCCGGTTCTGAGCTACCTCCCTACCAATTTTTAGCCAAATCGGTTCAGCCGTTCTTGAGTTATAAATGGCGTAACTAAGACGACTTTCTTTTATATATATAAGATATCATCAGTATATATCGTAAGTTAACAATGATGTAACATGTTGAGAATTGTAAATAAAATAAAATTTGAAACGTCTCAGTCGGAGTTTTTTCACCACTAGAAAAATGCGAAAATTCTCTGCAAAAATATAATTTTTAAAAAACTTAACTTCCCTAGTTTGATGTTTCCATCATCAGTCTTCCGAGAAAAGCGGTGACCGTTGTGCAAAATTAAAGGTCAAATTTTTGAATAAAGTTCAAAATTGAAGAATTAGAATGCTCATCTCACTTTTTCATGTCACGAAGGAAAAGTGACCTTTATATTTTACCAGTTATTCTAATTCACCTATTCAGAGAATAATTATGGTCCTTGAATTAATAAGGAAAATAGAAATTACAGTGGCAAATAAACTACAACTAGCTAACTATAAATTCGAATTTTATGAGGGCAGGCATTGATGGTTTCTTACCAAGGAATATTAATTCCTACATTTCATACAATATATAATCCTTTTGTAGTATGTTTAACTAGTAATTTTTTACTAAAGTACAGAAAATGATTAGTTGAATTGCAGTTTAATGTTATAGTGTGTTCAGGATAAATCGTCATGTAACAAATTCTTTTTATTGTTGTTACTCTATCACTAAATAAATTAACTAAGTAGTTACACTTCATATTTTTCTGTCATTATATTTTCTACCACTAAAAATTGAAAATTTAAATTACTTCTTTTTTTGCTTCTACTTAAAAATGCCTTAATGTCGAACAATTTGTTATAGATGCAAATATCAGAACAATTTTTATAATTTTGTCTACTCTTCCAGGGCAGATCTTTCAACAAACTCTGATCAAAACATTATGTGTACGTACCTATTTAAGGACCAAGGACAGACATCAGTTTTTATATTTACCTCATTAAATTAAAAAATTAAATAAAAATGTAGGCAAGCATGGGATAACATCTCTGCTGTTGTTTGGTGCTATGTTTTAAAAAACTTAATTGGCACTTCAGATATCTTTCATTGTATGTATTATTAATTACTATTTTTTAGAGGAACGTTTTTGAGGAAACCTTTGGTTTACCACAAGGCACAAATATTTTCGATTTAAAGTCAATCTGTGACGAATATAATATTAATTGACTTTGTTTCACTTGTTGACTTTTTCTGCTGTTGACATAAAGTTATTACGCAGTTTGTGCATTTTTTACTGATTTGCTTGTTATCAAATATGTACAATGATGCCATATAATTATTTCCCGGTTTGATAAGTTCGCGTTGGTTTATGTTAATTAATAAATAATCGCTTATTTAAAGGAAGACCCGATATAACGAAACAAATTTTTTCAAAATGCATAGTTTGCGATTAAAAAAACAGAATTCCAAAACAAAGTACATCTTATCTTATCTTTTTTGAATTTAAATTTTAGGATCTTATTCTGAATAACGCACACATTTTGCCCATAGCAAGAAAGATACGATAATTCGAGCTAAAACGAACTGCCCAAACCACAGGTTTTTAGTTTTTATGATCATTCAAGTAGCTGAAATTGTGATTTGTTTTCAAAAACAGTTGAAAATCTAGAGATAGGTACAGAGAACATAACAAAGTCGACCTAACGTTTAACAATCAAGTCAAAAAACGTAAAAATTTGCAGTTTCATTTAAAATAACGAAGTTGGGTAGCTTCCAGAAGAAACAGAACACCCTGAGTGAATATTTTCTGTATGTACACCATATATGATTCCAGACAACTTTTATAAAAACTTTTTTTTATTAAAACTATTGTTGAAGCAGGATAGTCGGTGTTTAACTAATACCAGCTTCTGCTGTACGCCAACTTAATATTGTACAGCTAGTTGATGATTTTTCCTTTAATAAAATTTACACCTTTTTTTTTACTAGTTTTATTATTAAAGGATCGAGACTATTCACAATTAAAAATATGTACAACTATTGTAACTTAAATAACTAAATGCATATTATTGAGAACCGTGCCCACTGATGTATTTTGATGAACTCTCGTTACAAAATTTCGGACATGTATTTAAATAAACGAGAAAGAGAAGAACAATTTAAGATAGATAGAGATAGAATTAGAAACTAGTATGAAAAACTTTACACCAAATGACTGCATTTCAGGTAAATGTGATAGGTACAATGAAAAAGGTTATGAGAGGAAAATACGGCCCTAATATGATTTTAACGATGAGTCAGGTAAACATTGAATAGGTTACTATTGTATTATGAATTCCAAGAGAAGATTCAAATTGCGATATGCATGATAATGTAAATTAAGATGTAAAGAATATACAGTTAAAATCAAAAACAATCGAATAACATTAAAAATTATCAAACCATCTACTTAAATATGTATATAAATAAAAACCATAATTATAACAAAAAAAACAAACGTTTCGGCGAATAGCGACGGAACAACTATAATAACAGTATTATGGACGAAACCGCCTTAGGTGGAAAACCCTGTATACAGATACAATACTTGAACAGTACGTTAAAACTTATAGACTTACTTAGGAAAAAGAGTGATAGGTTTTCGAATCCTTCCTGCGCCTACGTTCCCGTACATGAGGGTGGTGTAGAAGTCGTTCGCGTTCAAAAAGCCTTCTGCTTTTAGCGGAAAAATCTTCATTGAAGACGGCACTTGACGATAATTTATGTGTTTAAACAGTAATGTGCATTTATCGAGTGCATGCGACCTACAATACGTTCGTTTAGCGACTGTATTACCATTACAAAGGACGAGATAGCGTCAAAGGATTAAGAATCCTTGTACTGTAACTTCGGCGCTTTGCAGGCCTCCTAATACAATTTGTACTCTCTTACATTTGTTTCTACGAATGAAATATTATTTTGCATATTATTGAAACCTGACAAGTTTATGCAGAGGTGTTCTGCAGGAAAATTGCATTCTTCAAGCTCAATTATTATATAAGGCGACGATCTCTTTCCTCAAACATACATACGTACAGAAATGCTTAGAAAATACACTGTGTTAAGCACGAGTACCAATCAATAGTTATTTATTCAATGGTAAGGAGGGCAGCTAGACAATAATCAATTATTAGTGTCCGACCGAAACTGGTTTTTACGACCGAAACCGAAACCGAATTTCGGCAACGGTCTCAGTTTCGGCCGAAACCGAAACCGAAACCGAAACTTCCTTATAAGGATCATGTTTTGAGAGAAAAATAAAGAAAACGTTATTATAATCAGTCAGTATTATTTTTTTATCTTTAAATCACACAGCTCTGCAGTCTTTGACATTTTCACTTATTGATAATCAAATCAAAATCAACATAACAACCCCTCATTTAAGGAATTACTTAAAAATATTTAAAATAGGTGAGATGTTTATTTGAGTATAGTATACTTCGCTTGGATGGAATTTAACGCGCCGAACATGACCGAGCGAGAACTCCTGAACCCAGTTTCGGTTTCGGTGGTAGTTTCGGCAGGTTTGCCACCGAAACCGAAACTCGTTTTTTTTGCCGAAACTCGACCGAAACCGAAACCGAATTTCGGCAACGGTCTCAGTTTCGACCGAAACCGAAACCGAACTTTCGGTCGGACACTATCAATTATATTAAAATCCCCATCACACTTGTATCCACGAAATTAACGTAATGCCCTGTGATGGTGGTACAATGGTCCATTAAATTAAAAATATTATCGATAGGAATATTTACTTCAGCCGTATTAGAGGTAGTTTAGGATCTCATGGGCGATAACGTTGACTTGCGCAGTGGCACCTGTTTGAATCTGAGCCCGATTGCCCTGGCACAAGTTTTTCTGTCATTTCCTTGGTAAATAATCTTTCATTTTGTCTGTCTATCTGTCTCTCCTCAACTATCATTCCCAAAAGGAGACCGAATAAGAGGGCATTATTATCTTTATTTTATATTAGATCAACAACTAATGAAAACTGGTTGTTAGTTATATTATATATTTTAACAAATGCGCATTACAAGAAGGTAAACCGTTTTTAGGGTTGACAGATTTGAGTAATTTTCCTAAGCTGTGGCAAGTTAGGTGGCTGTGCTTGTCAAATGTATTACGTTCTGACAAGTTTTCCATCCTAAACAAACACTTGCATTGTTTCGGTTCGTTGTATAAACATTGAACCAATTTTAGTTGAGACCCAATTGGAATCCTTATCAAAAATATACAATTCGAATTAAAGAAGAAGAAACACCGGGATTAGATCATTCATGTAATATAAACTAAACATTCTTTTCGTCGGCAAAGTAAATTCATTGATACGTTTATCTTTAAATTCGTTGATCCAGGGAGCACAAAGTATAACGTGATACTTGCCCAAATTTCATAAAGAAAAGCTGTTTTTTAAAAGCTTCCTATTTCAAGTCTTATATCAACAGAATGTTAAAATCCGCTTCGTGGTAATAAATCTTTAATGTTTATACAATGTGAAAATTTGGGACATAATGTATATGTATACAAAAGTCAAATAAAAAGCTAAAATTAGTTTCAACGAACAGAATAATCGATATTAATGACGTAAACTACGATTCTTTCTGATCCACTGGACCATAGTCATAAAAATATTGATGGATTATTATAAACAAGATTCTTATATAAGAATTAGTTTAAACGGGTTGAACAATAATAAAATAATAACTGTTAGTTGTACACATTACACAAAATTAGAAAGAATAATGCGGAGATGCCTTTCGATTCGGTGCCAAAGGGTGTCAATGTTGACTAATATTGGTTTGGCTGTTATGAGTAATACTTAACCGATTATGTTGATTGATATATTAAAAAAAATTATACAAAAAAATACGTGCCAAATAAGGGGTGAAAAGATTTTTATTTTAAAAAACAACCAACGATATTCGATATTACCGACTTTCAAAACTACCTTGCTAAAGCTTTTAATCTGGGGCGAAACGTTGGTTGTTTTTTCAAATAAGAAATCGTTTTACCACTTGTTTGGAACGTATTATTTTGTTGATGCCACTCAGGGAAAGAATTACGGAATGTATCAAAAAATTCATCCAATAACTTAAAGATAGATTGGTTTTTTGTATTATAACAACGACACCTTGGTTTTTAAGATAGGAACTTGAACGTATTTGAATTTTTTTAGCATACGCGTATCAATTTTCAGTTCCTTCTGCGATACAACGTCGGGAAAGTTACGGTTACCCTTATAAAAAAGACACAAACCCCTTATTCATTTCCTTCCCATTCAGGATTGCTATTTATAGATCTAAGGACCTCCTTTGCCATTTGTTTACGTGCTTACATCTTAAAGAGGAAGATTGCTCCTCAGCAATAAAGCACAACTTTGCGCTTTCATAAGACTCCCAGCTAGGCATACGTATACCGTTTCTCTATTAATAACAAAGTAGATAAAACTACGTCATGTCTTCTTTATGTGGGCATATATCGCTAGTATGCACTTTCGAACTGCTATGTTTTACAATACATATCTATATATGCACATACCTACATACGTGTGCTACGACAACATGCTCAAAGGATACTGTTTTTAAAACTTCCTCCATTATTTCTTTTTCAATTCCTTTAACATATTAAAATCTTCTTAGGCGGTATATGCAGGGTGACCCGTAGATATTGAATATCATTTACAATTACATATAAGACCAGGGGCGGTTTGTGTAACTACATAATACCAAACCAAAAAGGAAATAATAATCCTTTACATTATTTAACTGGACCGCAAAAGGTAGTTCTGAGCATTGCTTAAAAAATCTGCACCGGATAGATAATTAAACATTTGTGTCATTTCATGACTAGCCGTAACTGTTATGTTTAGTAAGTCTCACAGTTTTATATAAGACAGTCTCTCGGTTTTTTTTAATTAAAATCTTTTTGCTTTTCATATTACTTTGATTATGCAATTTTAAAATCACTTTAAGATTATAATAAAAGTTTAAATTTTTAAGTATGTATGATACCACAACAAAAATGCTCGTTTGTGGTGATGGCGTCCAATAGACTGACTAAATTTGTAAGACCGAGAAAGCCCAAATTACCTGAAAGCAGTGGGACTTTTATTAAGCATTAAGATTTAATTTTCTTGATGGCTCTGGGTTTCCTATAAGCTGGTAAAAGGAAAGAAAACCTATTATTTATTAACCTATTATTGATACTCTCTGTTTGAATTACTGAACACATTTATCTGAAAAGTTTTCTCAAAATAGAAACGATCTCTCGATTTGAAAGAATTTTCGTTCACTGACATCAGGATGATTGACACCTTGAAAGCTTGTTCGTATTTTTAAGTACGAAAGATAAATATAAAGAGAATTGGCAAAATTTTTCAGAATACCTGCAACATATAACCGAAAAGTTAATTCATTGGTGGTATTCCTTATTCAAAATATTCCATAAAAACTTTACGAGGTTAGAAGTGAATGATTGTCTTTATCTCATTTATCTTCACCTGTGATGACGCTATTGCACCTTTAGCAAAGCAAAAGTGTAGTGAGCTACAAATAAATTTTCTTGAAGTATCGATTAATTATTTAATTCGTTACAACAATTTTCTTATTACTTACACGTAGCTACAGTAAAAAATTTTGTACTTTGCGACAGCTGTTTCGCATTTGTCGTCTTCGGCCTAGTGCGTGATGAGCGTCATTACTGTGTATTTATACTAGACAGAAAATAGAATCTGATTGATTGCTTGTTTGAATGGTTATGATGTTATTTTTCATTTGTATTTATTTCCATGTTTTTCAGTTATTGTATGTGGGTGCAACATCTTTTGGTAGCTTCTTTAGCGTAAAAGATCAGAGCCAAAATAGGGTTGCAAATAATTTTATTGATGTAAAATCAACATCATTTTATATGAAAATATTCACAAGCCCATATTCTTTCTGATTTTTTACACATTCTAATTTACACATTCTAATAAGAGAAAGAAATAGAATCTATTGTTCTTTAGCTTTGGGTTCATCTAATAAGTAAAGGTTTTCGAATTGTTTTCTAAGAATTTTGGATTGTATGCATTTATTAGCACACCACATTATCTTGTAGTTTTCAGTTTTACACAGCTGGTGAATATCAATTCACAAAACAATTTTGCGGGTTGTTTTGTCATAATTCATAGAATTGCGTAATTCCTTGATAAAGGTGCTCATTTCAATTTGGAACTTCAAAATTCCATGGACCATGACATTGAATTCGGTAAACAATATCGATCCAATATTTTAGATTATTCATTCAGTTTAGAATTTTTTGGGGGCTCTCTTCAGTTAAAGAATTAGAAAGCATTAATGGAATGCCTCTTTGTCCTGTTTTATAGCTTCTAATACCTTCAATGGCTAATATGAGCAACTTTACCTCATCATTTTATAGGTTTGATCGGTGATACTAGCAAAACTTTTAACAGCAAAACTGCATTTTGCATTTTACAAATAGAAAATAAATTAAATAAAATACAAAATGCTTTTCTCAAAAAAGTACTTAAACGCAAGACAAAAATAGGTATTTGTATTTCAAATAAATCACATGTCCAGTTAATAATTGCATAATCACACTTTCTGGTTCAGTTGGATGATCGAAGGTTCCAAGAATTTCGAGCCAAATAATGTCACCGAGTAATTTATACGGTCTTTTTCTCGTGTTCTTGAAATTTGAACTTGAAGGACTTGCGAAGGCATTTCTTTTGGCACAGCGCTCGCTACACACGAACAAGATGTACGATCTCTGGTGCAATACGACACATTATCAGTGCAGTGTTGCAGGGGTTGGCTTGGCTCTGGTATCGGCTAAGGGTAGAGCAATGCAGGGTCGCGGTTGGCTCCGCGCCAGTTCGTTTTAGTTGGGGTCGAATGTGAACATCCACACATATATAAATGCATACAGGTACCCTACATGCATATATATATATATACATGTGTGTATTAATGTAGGGGGTGCCTATAAACATATCTTCCTCTTAAATGTAAATCATTCCAGCAAGGACAAGCACAAGCACCGCACCACCAAACCATCACCACATTGTTACACGTTGGTGCTCGTCTAGATTTAAAAAGGAGCTGAAATTGTCGACGATCGATGATGGAAGTTATTTTCGGTCCTTATTATTCGCATGGAATATTTTCGACGTAACGATTTTCACAGGCCAGACAAAGCTGCCCTCTTAATTACGAATTCAATTAAGGGGTGCTAATAGGGCAAATTACAAGCGGAAAAATTGACGCCAACAGGATACCCGAAGGGGACTTATCCGGCCTTTGAGTAACGGAGAATTCATAGAATTCATTACGTTTCACGAATGGTTTTTTATCGGAACTGTGTGTGTGAAAATGTTACAATATATGTGCTTGTTGTATAATAACTTTATCCAAAGTTGCAATTTTTATTTGGGATTATGTTGGCATAAGATTTTCAAGTATTTGGTTTTAGAAAATACTACAAATGGCGCGGTAAACGCCATCTGTAGTACGAAAAGCTACATTTTAGGATTACGTATGCTCCAACAAGGTCCATTTAAATATATGGATATCTACTTGCTGAAATGAATCCCGGCATAGCTAACCTCAACGTGATAGGCACGTTACTATAATCGAATAAAATAATTCGAAGTGGTCTGTATTTTGTCGAAACTGCCAGACGCGGATCGCGATTTCGATCTTTTTGGATCTCATCAGCGCGTCGCAGGCAGCTNGTTTCAGCAAGTAGATATCCATATATTTAAATGGACCTTGTTGGAGCATACGTAATCCTAAAATGTAGCATCGTACTACAGATGGAGTTTACCGCGCCATTTGTGGTATTTTCTAAAACGCGCTGTTAAGACAGCAGGTAAAAGTTGGTCTGTGTTCTGTCGGAGCTGTTTGCGACGCGCTGATGAGATCCAAAATACAGACCACTTCGAATTATTTTATTTGGTTTTAAATTACTTTATCACTTCCATTTTGTTTTAGGCATCAATTCATCTTAAAGTTATCTTTAACTACATATTACTTTTATTTAATTTCAAAAACTGTGAAGAAAATAAACTTAATCGTCGAAGCAATTAAAAGATATTTAGGGCAGTTTATGCTGCAAGGGAATCAAAACCTATGGCGGTTGATATGGAATCATGAAATTTGACAAGAAGTAATGTTTTATGCCAGAAGTAAAGAGAAAACTTCAAAATTTGTAAATAATATTCTAATTATGCAGACGTTTTGGGGGGAAATTTGAAACATACTCGGAAAAAGTAGGAAAAATTCCCGTAATAGACGAACTAATGCATATGTATAAGCCTACAAATTGGCACTTGGCCGGCTTTTTTTAGTTTTTCGTTACTTTTCGACTTATAAATCGAAACAGTCAATCCATATTTACAATTCTTTCAAATGCCGATTTGTTTCCATCAGTATGTATATTTTCGAAGTCATTGTGATTATTTTTTACGTTGTAGCTAGGTAAAATCCACTTCTTTAACATTTATTTCTCACTGGATCCCTTTCTGTTGTTTATCATTTATTTTTTCCTCCAAAATCAATAGTCAAACGAATGTTGGCATCAATCTGAATTGTACAATAAATAATGTTGTTTACGCTACTAACAGTAAATTATTTATATTAAACTTTGGAAATTTTTGAGGAAAGAGATGCTCGACGAGCTTTGTGATTTGTGAACATTTTTAGGTACTATATTTCATTACTGATATTAAATAACGAATTTTTAATGTGGTATACGAAACTGTTGACAGATTAATATGCAATCTGAATTAATGGAAAGTAATTTGAATTAATAGCAAATATAAATACATGAAGAACAAGGTTTTCACAACTAAATACCTATCTATTTCATGATTTTTGTTTCATGTATGTATATACATTTCAGTATATAAAGGTGTATTTCTTGGAATATCTCTGAAGACAAATCCACACAAAAATCACCACAAATTGTTCCTCTAAAATCTTCACAATAAAATACATATTTTTGAGAACTAAGCGTGAGTTAATATCGTATTACTCGTTACCATGCCAAATTTCAAGTTTCTACATCGAACTGTTTCTAAGAAAACAGCAGTGACAGATTAGACAAGGATTTTACAAAGAATTTTCTTTCTCGGTATTCTCCTTAGGAAACAAATTAAAACAAACATAAATGTATATAGAATTATTATAAAAAAAGAAATTTTAGTTGAAAAATCTTGTGTACCAAACTGGCATTAAAATCATATTATCCTCCAAAATCTCAAGAAATTATGTATATATAATATGCCATTCGTAGCGTTAGAAAAAGGACTAAAAATAAAGTACCGAACGTAATAATAGAAGATCCTTTTTTGGCACTAAAGAAACAACAAAACATATAAATTAACGGTGTAGGTATGTATTCGATCAATAAACACATCTAATCTGTTTACAATGGACATTAAAGAAATAGGAACAATTTGTTGCGGTTACAATAATGCGGGCCTTAAAAATGATTATTGATCGGCTAAAAAAAGAACTGAGAAATCATTTGGACACGTCAAATTGTCAGCTTAAAATAAACATCCGGCACACAAATCGATTGCTAATTTTAACAAGTTTTACCGAAGCTGTAGATTGAACTTGGTATTTTGGATTTGAAGGAATTCGTGAGAGATGATAATCGGATTGTGTCACGTTATAATTATACATAAAAAAAGGCGAAACATACGAAATAATGAATTACAATTACAGACACAACGAAGAAAAATATGAATTAAAAACGCAAGTTAACAAGAAAAAGAACAAAATGTAACTAACTCTAAATTATGTGACAAAATCAAAAATTGTTCTGGTGCCACCGCCAATACCTTATATGCAACAAAAGAATACGAGCCAGAATTCAATAAGGGTAAAACCCAACAAGGTATGACTTTGCCTATGACTATGTGGTTGCCGTCGAAAACTTTCGCAGAATCTTACTATTGGGCCAAATCGACCTATTATTGTTTGCAAAAAAACATTCAAGAGATATTTGACTACCTTTGTATGCATTAGAAATCACGGAAATTTCCAATATAATAAAATAAAGTAGGTTGAATAGGATACCGTGGATAGAGAAGGTTAGAAATGAAGAGGTATTAGAAAGAGTAAGAAAACAGAGGACTTAATATGGCAGTCAATAAGAAATAGGCGAGATAGGTTAGTAGGACACCTTCTCAGGCATGAAGGTCTAGTAAGAGACATATTAGAAGCAGAAACGGAAGTTAGGAGGGGTAGAGGTAGACCTAGATTGGATTACTGTTCTCAAATAGTTAAGGATGTGGGATGTTCTAGTTTTAGGGAAATGTGAAGATTAGCTCAAGATAGGAAAGCGTGGAGGTGCGTGCCAAGCAGTCTTAGGACTGACGACCTTATGATAATAATGATGAGGTTGAATAATGATACGTGAATCTATCTCTAACGACTAAACAACATATTGGTCGTTGGTCCTAAGACTGGCTGGACACGTACCTCCACTCTTTCCTATCCTGAGCTAATCTTCGCATTTCCCCAAAACTAGAACAACACACATCCTTAACTATTTGCGCACAGTAATCTAACCTAGGTCTACCTCTACCCCTCTTAACTCCTGCTTCTGCCTCTAATATGTCTCTGACTAGACCTTCATGCCTGAGAAGGTGTCCTACCAACCTATCTCGCCTATTTTTTATTGACTTCCATAGAGTCCTCTGTTCTCCTATTCTTTCTAATACCTCTTCATTTCTAACCTTTTCTACCCACGTTATCCTCATCATTCGCCTATAACACCACATTTCGAACGCTTCTAACCTTTTCTTTTCCGCCGCGCCCGCTGTCCATGTTTCGCACCCGTACAACAGATACTTTAACATAAATCTTCGCTGCCAATTATGTATCAAAATACAAAAATTAACATCCCGAAATTATCTGCAATAGTTACAAAGTGCAAAATTACGGAAGGAAACAATACGAAAAGCCCACTAGTGGAATAATGAAGATGCTCTTCATTTTGAGCTTTTCTAAGCCGCTTTGATTCGAATGTAAGAACGACAGAGAGAAAATATCCAAGAGAGCATGGTCGAGAAAATGTTAGCCGGTTACCAACCACTTCACTCTAGAAGTCATAGTAAACAGCGCCTTCAAAACACCGACAATGGGTGCTCAACAACAAAGGGAGACCTCAACCGCAAAAAACCGCTTCATCGTCAATATTGTTTAGTGAAAGAATTCGAAGGCATAATTAATTTCCCTTGTAATAAAGCATCAGGCGGTCGTTTAAAATAAAAGGGAAAACGATTTCAAATTTTTAATCACGATATTATATACTGTATGGACAAGTTATACATATGTAGATGACGTTGTGACAAATTGACTATCAATAGAGAATTATTATACAATATTCCAATTTTTTTTTGGATCACCCGATTGATTCTTGGTTAAATTCTAAGCAATAATTTCGTTTCGCCCCAAATTGATAAGTTTTTCCAATTTATGACGAAGCGTCGGTTTTGGAATGGGTTAGTTCTTGGCTAGTGATAAATAAGATCGAAATCGTGATCCAATGTTTTGATAGTTTGGGTTTCAATAGTTGAAAAAATTCGTGTGGAGTATTTTTGTGACCAATATTTTTGTTAATACCTTCGAAAGAGTACAAAACACTTTCTAGCATTCTTTTAGTGACAACCTGCCCCTACAAAAATTTTCATACAAATATTTTTTGCTAACTACTGAAATAATTGCCGGTCAATATAATTATTATTCTAAATTTTGAACTTTAATGTGATGGGAGATAACTTTCAAGGAGAATATACAAATTGTACTTACATATACAAAAAAATTCGTCAAAAATAAATTAATTTCTCTGCACGGGTGCAAAACATTGACGGTGGGCGTGGCGGAAACGATAAGGTTAGTAGCAGTCGAAATGTGGTATTACAGGCCAATGAAGGGGTTAGACCATTGCTTAGCATTCGGGAGGACGCCGGTTCGATTCCGGGTCCGTCTGCCTTGGTCCAAGTTTTTCTGTGGTTTCCTTGGATCACTTAGGCAAATGCTGAGGCAGTAATATCCCACAGATAATCTTTCATACTCTTCTGTCTTCATTTCGTCCGTCTCATCTTTCTCACCCGAACCACCACCCACCCATTCCCACGATTCCTGAAAGCAGGCTGAAGAGGGCCTTCCGCCCTACCTTCCGGCACAGTCCGGAGGGACTGCCCGCCCACCAGCATTACTGACTGGTGGGAATGAAACACCCAAAAGTTTTTTTTTTGGGGTTACTTATCGTGGATAGATATGGTTAAAATGGAGAAATAAGAAATAGGTGAGATAGGTCGGTAGAACATCTTCTCAGGCATGAAGGGCTAGTCAGAGGCGTATTAGAAACAGAAACAGGAGTTAAGAGAAGTAGAGGTAGATCAGATTATTGTTCACAAATAGTTAAAGATGTGTGACGTTCTAGTTTTAGAAAGATGCGAAGATTATATCTTTGGTTATAAAAAATAAAATCGTTTTTATCATACATTTTGATTCATAAACACTCGACGTACGAGACATATAGAGTCAATTGAAAAGTCCCCGGCCTGACACATAGATGGCGGCACCAGAACTAAATCCATATGANTGAAGGGAATTATGTTGAATAAAAAAAACGAATTTTGCAAAAAAAATGTGTTTTACTATTTTAGGCCGGGGACTTTTCAATTGACCTGTTAAATATAACTTTGGATACGGAAACTGATTGTTATGGGTGGAGAAAAAGAAAGGAAATCGGGTGTAATAACTCATAAATTTGTTTGAATGTGAGAAGAAGGCGTTTTATTATTCCATTTGTTTGAACGTGATCAGATCAATTTCTATTTCTGAACAAACGCAATTGTGGTGGAAATAGGTAAGAATATTTGCACAAAATTGTAGCGGCGCAGACTTTAATTCTCATTTATCAAGTTAATACCAAAAATGTAAAAAAGCTCAAGAATACCGGAATAATAAACAATTAAATGCGCATTAAAAATATTACTAAATCATGTGCAATAGAATATAGGATTTAAATATGAAGGGTCAAAATTTAAATATATTTATGGTTAGTATCCTTTGGTAGTTAATATTTAATTACAGTGGAATTCGTTTATTATGATTCCGTCTATATTGACCAACCGCTTAATATGAAGTAGTTGCAGTGTTAAATTTGGTTTTCATATTAAATTTTCTATAGGAAAGTTTGGATATAATGACTCCGTTTAAAATGGCATATCGTTTATTATGACTGATTCTCAAGAAATCATATCCGGCTATAGTGACCCAAATGGTTCAATAATAACATTTTCGCTCATTTTTCTGACCCTTCTATGTGCATTGATATTACAATTCATCGTTGTTTTTCTTTTTCTGTTAATAAATATATACAATTTGTAGTTTTTCTCTCTATTAAACTAAATAACTAACCAAAATAGAAAGTTGTTTATTTTCAAAAACTATGCTTAGTATGACGTGTTTGTCATTTCCCTTCGATGTCATTATAAGCGGATTCTACTGCATTTAAATGTGAAAAATCAGTTTTAAAATCCATACGGTCAACATCCTTTGTATTTCATTATGAAGGACTAGTGTTTATCCATACGGTCAGTAGTACCTTTAAGTGTGCAATAGTGTCAGATCCTTTGGTGAACAGTAGGGTCAGTATTCAAATAAAAAAATATGGTCGGTTTCATTATCCTTAGTCAGAACTTAAAAATAAATGATCAGTATTTAAATCTAACTGCTCTAATTAACTAACCTAATCTTATTAAATTGAGTTCAATTTATTTTAAGACAAAACAGTGAACTTCGTCTTGACATTGACTGTTTTTAAATCTGTTCTCTACATTTATTAACAGTAACTAATATGCCTAAATTGCTAATTTATAATCAAATTTAAGATCATTAAAAATTTATTAAACAGAATTTCCTCAAAATAACTCTATTTTTAATATTAAATGCAATATTTTTATTCTGCAACTCCTGCAAACAAATTGATGTGAATGACAATCTCGTTAATACTTAGGATCGTAAATTCTAAATTAACGTATGTTATTTTGATCGACTAAAATCATTCAAGTAGATTTTCTTCATACAGTCTAGCTTTTGGTACAACGTACAGTGTTACAACACCCTTTTGAATAAATGCTTTCGATAGTGCCTTTTTCGGTTTTATAGCTTCTCTTAACGAAATCGATTGTTTATAGTATAAGCTGTATAGGTAAAATGAAAAATTCTTTAAGCGAGAAACGTTTTATTTTGGCCATGTGTTATTTCGGGCGTCCAACATCTTACTGCAAACGAAAATAAATTTTTGGTTGACGCGACCCTGAGAAGGCGATATCATTACGTTACGAAGTATTTTTAAAAGGTTCATTAATATTTTCGATTTTGGTAACTTTGAACTTTCTATAACCGTTCTAGGCCGTCAATGTGGTAAAGAGAACAGATGTATCTGCGAAGGATTTTTACTAGCAAATGGCAAAAGAATGGATGGAATTTAATTATGTCTGCAGCGACAAAATAAAAGAATAAAACACACTATCACTTAGTTATAGTTCAGGTCGTGATCAGCTATTAAGAGAGTGGTTATTAGCAAGGATTAATATTATTAATTTCGACAACATTAACTATTAGGAAAAATTACCTTTGTAGATCAAAACACGAAAAATCAATTCATGACGAAATTTCTTTGACAATGTGCTATATTCACAGCATTGAGTTTTATGATACTGTTTAGCAATATCTAAAATTATAATTAAGTACTTTTGTTTTAAGCTTATTAGTTTTTGCCCAAATATATAGTAGCATGTGCAGTGCAGAATATATTCTCTAAATTATTAAAACTAATACGAAAATTACCGTTTTTTACATGAGGTAAAGTTGCTCTTCACCTACTATTGATCTGGATGTACCGATTTAATTTTCAACTGCGGTATCATAACAGATGAGCTAAAATCGAAATGTTTCATTCTAACATTATCAATTGCATTTAATAAAATAAGGAAACACAATTTTCGCAAATTTGGTTGTAATTACGGTGGAAAGGCAGTTTTCCATGGAAAACCTTAAGGGCTTTTGATAAATTTGACTTTCCGGTTGGTGCAAACGAATTTTATTAGTGAAAATTCTGCACTTTGATGCTGATACTGTAGTAGTAAGCGCAATATATTCTCTACCTGCATATTGTTACGGTAACTAAGGATTCTGATCTAGAGGATTCCATCAATTTTATTCCCTTTTGGGTAATTTGAAAGAAGTAATGGTTTTAGCTACATGGGACAGATATTGGTCATACAATCCATATTGTTTGATATAGAAAAAGGAAAAATTGAGACGCCTGACTACCAAACACAGTTGTAGAGTTGTAGCCAATCGATAAGTGGAGAGAAGATGGAATTTTTGACAGAAGGATTCTGCAAACTGTAACGCATTACTCAAAAACGACTACGCTTTTCATCGTATTCGATATCTACCGACAGATACGAGATGATAGGGTAAATAGTCTTCGAAAATGACCCGTTGTGGTTGAGTTGTTAAGGTGTCAGATGGACAACATAGCGTGGGCGGTGTGCGTCTTACCTGGCGCCTTCGGGGGGCCGTGGGTCCTGCCTCGGCTTGAGGACAGGGGTCAGCCCCCATTTCTCCACGAGCTCGAAGCGGGAAATGTTGGCGGATCACGAGAGGGGAGCCGCTCCTCCCCCCTCGGGCCCCATGCCGGTCAACAGGGCCTAAACACTGTTCTCGGCCGCGGGCACGTAATGACTGCGCTGGGTAGAGGCGACGTCGCGTAGCCTCGTGAACAATCGGTCACAATCGTTGACTGACGCGAAAACCGCGCTCTAACCCAGAACCATACTGGCCCCGATTTTACCCGCGTTCCCTTACACAAATCCACGATTCGTCACGTTAACAAATGTCCCAGCCCGGATCTGGACGCCAACATTACTACCATTAACCCGCCGGTACTTTGATTTTAGAACG
Source organism: Agrilus planipennis (assembly GCF_000699045.2). Taxonomy (NCBI): domain Eukaryota; kingdom Metazoa; phylum Arthropoda; class Insecta; order Coleoptera; family Buprestidae; genus Agrilus; species Agrilus planipennis. The sequence goes on from NW_020442464.1 coordinate 3,891,019, forward strand.
TCACATTTTTTTTTTTTTTCGATTTTGAAAACTGTCGCGGTGGTGCACTCCGGGAAAGTCACTAATAAAAGACGCCCGAACAAGTGAGCGTAGACTGCAGCTCCGAACGTGTCGGAAGAAACGGGAATAGATCGCTTCTGGTAGGGAGAGCAGAGCGAGCGTCGGTCGACGCCGATTGCAGGCGCGATCAGAAAGTAGCGTCGCGACGCGGTGCGTCGTCCCTCTGCCGAATACTGTCGGCGATTCAAATCTCGTTTTCACACACGAAAGATATTATTGCTTCGTACACCAACACTATACACAATGCGTTGACAGTGAGTTATGTTTTATTCGCTTTTGCAATAAACACTTTATATTCATCGCAATGATGAAACTTTTTCACATGATCAGCACAACACGGCGACATGTGAGAAGACAAAAATTATGTAAAATAATCGAACGTATCCTTTTTGGGATGGTATTTATCAATTTTTTTAAGAGATTTAAATAAATTTTTAGGTTTACAACAGAATGTCAATTGCGCTAGTTATGTAAATGTTTCTAGTTCAAAATAAAATGAAATTCCAAGGGTACATTTACTCAGAAAACATTATTTTAGAAAGTTAGGGGCTTCGTATTTTGACAATAGTGCTTGTCTTCGCTAACTGACAACAGAACACTGAAGTGATCGAAAGTACTCCAAAACATTGTACCGTATCTACCATTACATTAAAAAATAGTACTATTTTTATTACAAAAGATGAAATAGAAATAAAACGCACCAAAAAACATAAAATTAGAGCAACAGAAACCAAATTTTAGCAAGCTAATAAAATGAAAAGTTGTAAAATTTGAATATACGGCAAACGGAATTTGTTATATTTTTACTAGAAAATTCGTTGAAATTTTAATTTAGTTAAAAAATAACTAGTGAATATGAATGGTATTATATAGTGAAAGTATGCAGCGACTAGAGGTTTAAAAAACGCGCATGCTGTACCAGTAACATCTTAAGATCTTAAAAATCAAATTTTTGTATTTGAAAAAAAACAATTTAGCGGACGCATGACGCTTCGGTACTATCAATTAAAAAGACCTTATATATAAAGAAGGCGTGCAATTCGTATTTACCCCTCGCTACGGTACTCCAGATATGTATTTGTAAATATCTTGCAGTGTGGTTCTAGTGAATTCGTATGCGAGGGTTGGCAATGTCACGGCGGCGCGCCGTGTGCTGGATGGTGGGGGCGAATTGAGCACAGCAATCAATGATCGGGAGAAGAAGAAGAGAAGAGACGAGAGCTGCAGGAAGGACGATCAATAGTCCTTTGCCGTCGCACTGCTACAGCTGATCATGGGAAAATAATCGACCGTCAGCGCCGTCTCGCGGAATTTTCCCGCAACTACGCGAGCTTTCATGTCAAGGTAACTAGACGCATGAAATGTTAACGGCCCTAGGATCACGCTGGCGTTGGAAGCAGCGTGGCGCAAGATCGACGACGGTCGTGACGCTATCGACGCACAGTTGTCTCGCAACGCGGAAACCTGGCCAAAAAATCGAAACCAATTTTACGCACTACGCGAAAATGAGAATTAAATTTTAAATGATGGTATATGAAATAGCTTAGGTGATGTCCATTAGTTTATCAAATTATTTTCCTGGTTTTATAAACCTTTGATTGAAGCAGTCTTTCCAACGTTTCGCAGAAAAATGTAATGGACATCTTCAGAGATTATTGCTAGACAGGACACACGTGCCTAATTAGTCCTTCCCGATACTATTGTACTGAGACTAATAACATTTCCTGAGGGTGTATGTCATAGTTACCGAGGAAACGTTGAAAAGATATTCTTAATAGGCTAATAGTGTCGCTCCCCCTATTCTATA
>NW_020442464.1:3892918-3902697 GCF_000699045.2 Agrilus planipennis
ACTTTTTTGTAGACCCTTTTAAGATGTACAATACTGTAGTACATTATTTTGATCTATCTCGTAGGGTTCAGCCAGCGTTTGCAATGTAAGCGCAAAAAATGTGTTTATTTACGACATCACATTAGAAACCTCTAAAATTATCAGTGTTTCCCTACTATATTATGCATGTATTATACATATAAACCTTCCTCTTGAATCACTCTATCTTTTAAAAGAAACCGCATCAAAATCCGTTGCGTAGTTTTAAAGATTTAAGCATACATAGAGACAGACAGCGGGAAAGCGACTTTGTTTTATACTATGTAGTGATACACTTCCAAAGTTAATGCTCGTAGGGAAAAATAAGTTCTGATTCCAATGAGTCATGATAATAATATCAACCCTCCTTGTTTAAGTAATAAAGTTTAGCGTCAATTAACCATTGATGAAAAATATTTTAACAATAGAAAATTCAAGTTACTTCCATGCTCGCGAACGGTTAATTTAGAAATTCAAAAATGTTCGTTAAAGAACCTAGAGCCCGGCTCTTTACGGGTGCGAAACGTGGACGATGCGCACGGCGGAATTGAAAGGGGTAGTAGCGGTAGTGTTTGCATATTACGTTTCCAATGCGTTCATATTTGTGTATTTTTTTCAAACTGAAACTGGAATTTTGGCAATTAACTTTAATTTTGACCAAGTTTTCGCGGGACGGCATACCGCCAACAATAAGTGTAACAAGTGTAAGTACGTTGTAGACGACTCGACGCACTCTTAAAATTAGAACTGATTCTAAATAAAACCACCGGCCATATTTTTCCACTGTTTTTAAAGCGCGACCTTTTGTTTTCGTTATAATTTCGGACATGATGCGTGGGTGTCGCTGCAATGTTCGCACGCGTATATTTGTAGAGAAAAACAGCTGTTCAAGGTGCTGTGGGTGGTACAGTTGTCACATCCTTGTTATCGCCCTTTCGTATTACACTCACCGTTAATGAAATAAATACACAATGAGCACGTGTAATATTTAGATAGGGAAACTGATTTTTCGTCCGTCATCATTTCCATTCCGTCACTAATTTTTGTGAATTACTAATTAACTTCTATTAGCAAGTTGAATTCAAATGTTCAAATGGTAAACCCTCAAATAAACGTGGGTGACGTGATTTATTTACGGAAGAGGGTTCATAAATTCTTAAAATTGAAGAGTTAAAAAAGTCGATAATTTCTTGTTGGCGACAATGGTTCTCTAAACTGAATGAAAGTAAGTTCTGTATTTTTCGTAATTAATTTTTACCAACGCGAAAAAATAATTAGATTGTTTTATCTATTAAATGACCTTTAAAAAATTCTGATTATTCTCCCTTTTTGACTGCGTATCTGACGCTGTTTTGAATCCTAAGGAAGTAGACCATGGTCATGTACCAATTATCTACAGGAATATAATATGTTTATATCTAAATAAGTAAACGACTAAAAAACCTTACAAAACATCAAATTCATGGTATTTTATTTGTAGTGTCCGACCGACGAAACTGGTTTTTACGACCGAAACCGAAACCGAATTTCGGCAACGGTTTCAGTTTCGGCCGAAACCGAAACCGAAACTTCCTTATAGGGATCATGTTTTGAGAGAAAAATAAAGAAAACGTTTTTATAATCAGTCAGTTTTATTTTTTTATCTTTAAATCACATAGCTCTGCAGTCTTTGACATTTTCACTTATTGATAATCAAATCAAAATCAACATAACAACCCCTCATTTAAGGAAATACTTTAATTGCGCCTTAAAAATACTTAAAATAGGTGAGATGTTTATTTGAGTAAGTATAGTATACTTCGCTTGGATGGAATTTAACGCGCCGAACATGACCGAGCAGAGCGCGAGAACTCCCGAACGCAGTTTCGGTTTTGGTCGTAGTTTCGGCAGGTTTGCCGCCGAAACCGAAACTAAACCGAAACTCGTTTTTTTGCCGAAACTCGACCGAAACCGAAAACGAACTTTCGGTCGGACACTATTTATTTGTTATATTAAGGCTTCTAAGGAAGGTTCAGCATTTATTTTTCAAACCAGCCAGGCGTATTCACCATTTGTTATAAAACCTTGATTACCTATCAAGTCATATAAAAATTGTGTTCATTTATGAGCGGCTGTTCATACAATACGTTCTCTAATAAGGGGGAGAGAGGGGTACTGCTTAGCGTGAGGAGTTATGACAAAGGGGACCTTCTTTCCCTTTGAGGTTTAAGGAAATGTGACGTTTGCAGTTCATTTTATTTCAATTTTTTTCTTAACTTGGCAGTTCTTAAAAGTTGTCATTACGACATTTACAAGAAATCTTTAACATGGGGGGTGGACTATCTTTTGTGACGTAACATTTGTTAGTAGGGTCGCTGAAAGTGTGACAAAAGAGGAGGAACGGCTCCAAGAAGAGTGACGCGTTTCATGGATGGTCCTTGATGTAAAATTGTCTAAATAATATACCTACTTTATAGAGGATGATTATTTGGTTTGATATCGATTAACTAAATTACAAATTTATGCTATATTGTCCTAATCAACGATTCTATTTGAATTTAAGATTAAATAAACAAATTTTCATTAAAAATAAGGTAAATTTTCCGCATCACAACTGTCTCGAAAACTTTTTTTTGAAGAAATTGCTTTAAATGACTCAGTTACTAAAAGTTTACATGAAGAAGCCGAGGGGGGAGGTGTTTTGTGTTGCAGATGAATATTTCATACGCACGCAACTTCTTCGAGTCTGATAGTCACTTATCGTAAAACTACTGTATTTCGAGCATTTTGTAGAGTCATCTACGAAAGGATGTAGGAAAAGCCACCCCAGGGTGACTTAGGAAACTTTCAACCACTTTAACCTAATCTACTCTACCCAACCGAACATAAAACAAGCTAATTAACTTGTAACGTATAGGCTAGATAGTTATGGTGCTTAACCAAAAATTAATCAAGTTGGAAAATAAGAAAGCATTTCAAAATATTGATAGTAATAGAACGATATTTAAATAATGTAACCTAATACTTTTTTATTTTGTAAATTTGTTAAAAACTGCAAAATTTTATTATTAGATCATGTTTACGTAACTTTTTATAAACACTGTTTTTTCATAGTTTTAGTTCTTCAAAAACAGAAGAAAGAAAACATAATTTGGACTAGATCTCTAACAACATCCTTGTTTAAAATTAAAAACAAAAGTATTCTGATTTACTTAAGGCTTTGAGGATGACAGTTTGAGCGTTTAATGGATTTTGAAACGTTTTTATGAAAACTTCTCAATTCGTAGGGCCTAACAAGAAATATCAGTAAATAAGTCGATATTTTACATGCCCATAGGGTGCACCTTCGATTTGGTAGGTGATTTGTCAAGACTCCCGATGGGCGTGCTGATGGGATCAAATAAGATCGAAATTACTGTTCTTATGTTCTCAGTTCGGACACGCCACTGGATAATGTTGACGTTTATTTTTGTAGCCGCTAAAGAAACATTTCTTACTATTGAGGTATGCCTGTGTTTTGTCGACTCCCTATGGCGTACTGATGGGATCAAATAAGATCGAAATTACTATTCTTATGTTCTCTGTTTTCGGACACGCCACTGGATAATGTTGACGTTTATTTTTGTAGCCGCTAAAGAAACATTTCTTACTGTTGAGGTATGCCTGTGTTTAGGCGCGCGTACACGCCATCTAAAATAGAAGATGCATTCTATTTAAAGCATAAAACGGCATGTTGAAAAGAGTACTACAATGTTTCTGTTCTGGAAGCGTGAAATTAACGACAGAAATAAATCGCCGTCTGGGTCAAGAAATCGCGTTTATTTTGAAACAACTGTTGTATTTGCGGTTTGCGTTTTATAACTCATTTACTGTTCATTGTTACTGTGCCGGATCGAAATGATCGATTTAATAGGTGCGTTTCTGTATAATTGTCATTGTTTTGGCACCGTTTTTCCCGCATAAAAATAACACCAATAAATTAATAACAACTCATTGCATTATTGCTACACTACACCACTGTCCCCAAAAGCTTGTTATCATCATCATAAGGTCGTCAGTTCTAAGACTGGTTGGACACGTACCTCCACTCTTTCCTATCCTGAGCTAAATGTCGCATTTCCCTAAAACTAGAACAGCCCACATCCTTAACTATTTGCGAACAGTAATCTAATCTAGGCCTACCTCTACCCCTCCTAACTCTCATTTTTGCCTCTAATATGTCTCTGACTATTTCTTATTGACTTCCATAGAATCATCTGTTCTCTTATTCTTTCTAATACCTCTTCATTTCTAATCTTCGTCATTCGCCTATAACACCACATTTCGAACTCTTCTAACCTTTTCTTTTCCGCCGCTCCCACTGTCCATGTTTCGCACCCGTACAACACCGCGCTCCAAGCATACGCCTTTAACCTTTTTCGAATTTATAAATTAACGGTTCGCGAGCATAGAAGTGACTTCTTTTTATTAAAGGCGACACGACCCTGCGCTATCCTTTGTTTTATATCCCTACTACTCCTTCCATCCTCACTTATTGTGACCTCCTAGGCATCTAAAATCAGCCACTTCTTCTAATTTTTCATCTCCTATCTTTATATTCGCTCTTCCCCTACTTTTTCTTCCCTTGCATACCAGTATACTTAAGCTAAGTCTTATAAGATTATTTAATTAATATTTTAAATATAGATACATTAGAGGCGGACAGATGAATGATCGCATAAAAGGGTCGCTTTTTTTTGTAATACGAAGATACAGAATCCTAAAGACAATACAATGTCAGATTCACCTTCAGATTCATGAAACAACATACTTTGTAAAGTTCGTTAACGTGTAGAAGTCGTAAAGTTGACAGTTGCCATTCTCATAATCACGATCATGCTTGTACTAACCTGAGATATCGTGTATCATCGCCAAGACCGTAAAGTCCCGCAACTGCGGCCATGAGTCCGTGGAGTTAAATGATGATTCCACGAACATTTCCGTGACAAAATCCTTCATATAAACGGAACATGATGCACAATCATTTCGTAAGATGATATACGTATACTGCACTAAACTCGGTCACTTAAGATAAATAATCTTTGCGAACTGGGCAAGTCTCATAATAGAGATTCTTGTAGCTTTCGAAGAAGGTGTATGTATCTTCTTTAGATGCATTTAAAGAACAAAAATTATAAAAGGCATACCTTTTAACATATTGAAAGTTTGGGTGTGAATCTATTACTTTACGACATATGTTACATTTTTTACATTTCGTACTATCTCACATAAAAATAGGCAAAGAAACGAGAACGTATCCCTAGACAAAAATTTTCAGTCTCTCCAGGGTCTCTCAGAGTCTCTGAGAGCGTCTCTCACAGTCTTTCACAGTCTCTCAGTTATTGCCTAGGTGTTTTTATGGATCTCTCACAGTCTCTGTATGAAAGACTCGAACGATAAAATTGTAAATTCAGAGATTCGAGTCTCTCGTTCAGAAACTGGATACGAAATGAGGATCTTTCTATAAGCGACTCGAGTCTCTCGTTCAGAGACGCTAAACAGTTCTTTTGACAGTCTCTCGACAGTCTCTCTCAGCGACACCAGAAAGACTCGATGAGAAACGGAGACTCGAGTCTNCGAAATGTTTCATTCTAACATTATCAATTGCATTTAATAAAATAAGGAAACACAATTTTCGCAAATTTGGTTGTAATTACGGTGGAAAGGCAGTTTTCCATGGAAAACCTTAAGGGCTTTTGATAAATTTGACTTTCCGGTTGGTGCAAACGAATTTTATTAGTGAAAATTCTGCACTTTGATGCTGATACTGTAGTAGTAAGCGCAATATATTCTCTACCTGCATATTGTTACGGTAACTAAGGATTCTGATCTAGAGGATTCCATCAATTTTATTCCCTTTTGGGTAATTTGAAAGAAGTAATGGTTTTAGCTACATGGGACAGATATTGGTCATACAATCCATATTGTTTGATATAGAAAAAGGAAAAATTGAGACGCCTGACTACCAAACACAGTTGTAGAGTTGTAGCCAATCGATAAGTGGAGAGAAGATGGAATTTTTGACAGAAGGATTCTGCAAACTGTAACGCATTACTCAAAAACGACTACGCTTTTCATCGTATTCGATATCTACCGACAGATACGAGATGATAGGGTAAATAGTCTTCGAAAATGACCCGTTGTGGTTGAGTTGTTAAGGTGTCAGATGGACAACATAGCGTGGGCGGTGTGCGTCTTACCTGGCGCCTTCGGGGGGCCGTGGGTCCTGCCTCGGCTTGAGGACAGGGGTCAGCCCCCATTTCTCCACGAGCTCGAAGCGGGAAATGTTGGCGGATCACGAGAGGGGAGCCGCTCCTCCCCCCTCGGGCCCCATGCCGGTCAACAGGGCCTAAACACTGTTCTCGGCCGCGGGCACGTAATGACTGCGCTGGGTAGAGGCGACGTCGCGTAGCCTCGTGAACAATCGGTCACAATCGTTGACTGACGCGAAAACCGCGCTCTAACCCAGAACCATACTGGCCCCGATTTTACCCGCGTTCCCTTACACAAATCCACGATTCGTCACGTTAACAAATGTCCCAGCCCGGATCTGGACGCCAACATTACTACCATTAACCCGCCGGTACTTTGATTTTAGAACGTCACATTTTTTTTTTTTTTCGATTTTGAAAACTGTCGCGGTGGTGCACTCCGGGAAAGTCACTAATAAAAGACGCCCGAACAAGTGAGCGTAGACTGCAGCTCCGAACGTGTCGGAAGAAACGGGAATAGATCGCTTCTGGTAGGGAGAGCAGAGCGAGCGTCGGTCGACGCCGATTGCAGGCGCGATCAGAAAGTAGCGTCGCGACGCGGTGCGTCGTCCCTCTGCCGAATACTGTCGGCGATTCAAATCTCGTTTTCACACACGAAAGATATTATTGCTTCGTACACCAACACTATACACAATGCGTTGACAGTGAGTTATGTTTTATTCGCTTTTGCAATAAACACTTTATATTCATCGCAATGATGAAACTTTTTCACATGATCAGCACAACACGGCGACATGTGAGAAGACAAAAATTATGTAAAATAATCGAACGTATCCTTTTTGGGATGGTATTTATCAATTTTTTTAAGAGATTTAAATAAATTTTTAGGTTTACAACAGAATGTCAATTGCGCTAGTTATGTAAATGTTTCTAGTTCAAAATAAAATGAAATTCCAAGGGTACATTTACTCAGAAAACATTATTTTAGAAAGTTAGGGGCTTCGTATTTTGACAATAGTGCTTGTCTTCGCTAACTGACAACAGAACACTGAAGTGATCGAAAGTACTCCAAAACATTGTACCGTATCTACCATTACATTAAAAAATAGTACTATTTTTATTACAAAAGATGAAATAGAAATAAAACGCACCAAAAAACATAAAATTAGAGCAACAGAAACCAAATTTTAGCAAGCTAATAAAATGAAAAGTTGTAAAATTTGAATATACGGCAAACGGAATTTGTTATATTTTTACTAGAAAATTCGTTGAAATTTTAATTTAGTTAAAAAATAACTAGTGAATATGAATGGTATTATATAGTGAAAGTATGCAGCGACTAGAGGTTTAAAAAACGCGCATGCTGTACCAGTAACATCTTAAGATCTTAAAAATCAAATTTTTGTATTTGAAAAAAAACAATTTAGCGGACGCATGACGCTTCGGTACTATCAATTAAAAAGACCTTATATATAAAGAAGGCGTGCAATTCGTATTTACCCCTCGCTACGGTACTCCAGATATGTATTTGTAAATATCTTGCAGTGTGGTTCTAGTGAATTCGTATGCGAGGGTTGGCAATGTCACGGCGGCGCGCCGTGTGCTGGATGGTGGGGGCGAATTGAGCACAGCAATCAATGATCGGGAGAAGAAGAAGAGAAGAGACGAGAGCTGCAGGAAGGACGATCAATAGTCCTTTGCCGTCGCACTGCTACAGCTGATCATGGGAAAATAATCGACCGTCAGCGCCGTCTCGCGGAATTTTCCCGCAACTACGCGAGCTTTCATGTCAAGGTAACTAGACGCATGAAATGTTAACGGCCCTAGGATCACGCTGGCGTTGGAAGCAGCGTGGCGCAAGATCGACGACGGTCGTGACGCTATCGACGCACAGTTGTCTCGCAACGCGGAAACCTGGCCAAAAAATCGAAACCAATTTTACGCACTACGCGAAAATGAGAATTAAATTTTAAATGATGGTATATGAAATAGCTTAGGTGATGTCCATTAGTTTATCAAATTATTTTCCTGGTTTTATAAACCTTTGATTGAAGCAGTCTTTCCAACGTTTCGCAGAAAAATGTAATGGACATCTTCAGAGATTATTGCTAGACAGGACACACGTGCCTAATTAGTCCTTCCCGATACTATTGTACTGAGACTAATAACATTTCCTGAGGGTGTATGTCATAGTTACCGAGGAAACGTTGAAAAGATATTCTTAATAGGCTAATAGTGTCTGACCGAAACTGGTTTTTACGACCGAAATCGAAACCGAAACCGAATTTCAGCAATGGTCTCAGTTTCGGCCGAAACCGAAACCGAAACTATCTTATATGGATCATGTTTTGAGAGAAAAATAAAGAAAACGTTATTATAATCAGTCAGTTTTATTTTTTTATCTTTAAATCACATAGCTCTGTAGACATTTTCACTTATTGATAATCAAATCAAAATCAACATAACAACCCCTCATTTAAGGAAATACTTTAATTGCGCCTTAAAAATACTTAAAATAGGTGAGATGTTTATTTGAGTAAGTATAGTAGACTAGACTTATTTTTCTTTTGAAGATTATTCATGTTTTTTTTTATATAATATTAAACATAAAATTATTTTTGTTATTGTTACCTAATATCACAATAGGGGTCGTTGCAAATTGATTGTTAAATTACAGAAGCATGCTAACTATAGAGTAATATAGGATGGTAAAACACCGGGAAGTACCGAGTAGGGAAATTTAAAATTTTTATTTTATAACTGTCTTGATAAAATGCGTTTCATATATGTGTGAATAAGCAACGTCTACATCAAAATAATATATAGCATGCAATCTAATTATTGCTTTTCATGTAAGAGCTAGCTATATTTGTGATCTAAAAAGATCGCAAATAATCTTCAAAGGTTGCTTTTATGAGATATGAATAGGTAAAAGAAAGTTTAACCGAGGGAGTTATTGTAAAGGTCTGATATTTTCATTCTATTCATTCCAAATCCATTTATGATTTATTTTAACAATAGCTGAACCAATTGTAAGAAAACTTAGTATCTAACTGATAATCACAAAACATTTGTAATTGCAACTAATGTGCAACCAAACTACTAAAACAACTAAAAATGATTAACTATTGATGAATCGTTATTTATTGAAGTACAATGTATGATTTCTCTTCTTTTAATGTATTACTTTATGTTTGACTAGCGACCCGCCCCAGCTTCGCACGGGTGCAATGCTAATACTAAATATGTATATTTTTGTTTTGTTTAAGTTATTATCGAGAAGGAGAAATCTTCAAAAGATACCTCTGAACATACTAAATATACCACAGAATGTCTTCATATACAACATTCACAGTTTTTTTGTCATTAGAAAATACAAACCGGCCTCCCGGCCGGTACCGCCGCAACCGCTATGTCCCTGCATTTTAAATCTGTAATATCTTCGAAAATATTCATTTAAATTACATGCTGTAAAGGGCCATATTGATCTATATTAAATGCACAATGTATTTAAGGTACTTAATTGGATAA
>NW_020442464.1:3904412-3928588 GCF_000699045.2 Agrilus planipennis
GGGAAGGGGCATATCTCTAACTTTTTGAAACGAACAGTACAAAGATGACTTTTTGTATTGATCGGTACTTCTAATGAAAGTGAAACTAACTGGATTGTTCTCAAACAGATTAGGCGTATTGTAAAATTTCTACAGTGTAGTTACAATATTGTACACGTTTAGTAACGTATTTTTAACTCCATCCCTTTTGCTGCGAATTTAGTTGCAGGCGTAGTCGCAACTGAAACAAAGCCTCTAATTGGGAAATTGGGCGTAAAACGATGACGTCCGCCGCTCCTGACGAAAGACGACACCGCAAATACCCCTCTAATCAATCGCGAACACGGCTGTTACTTGTCTAGAATGAGCTGATTTCAATCTCGAATAACAAGAACGATAACATTCAACCCTACTATTAGTCCATTATAAATAACTTTGGGAAATCCGGCTCGAAGGACCATATGGTACAAAATTAATCGACTTAAACCAACGTACTTTGCTAACACGATTTCAGATCAACATTTCGTGTCCATCAATAGAACGACAATGATCACTTAATATAGAAAAACGAACAAGAAAATGGTAAAACAAATCAAGATTTTTAATATTAAACATACCATTCTAGCGCCTTCAACGGCTCGTAGTGCTTGTTTATAATTCTTACCTGAAACAAAAAGAATTTGTAATGTTAATATAATCCATCTATCCTGTAACTATACTAATTTGAATAAACCAGCATTCGTGTATGTCTGTAATAGATTTAACACTATCACTAATCGAAAGTGCTTTGCTTTGTAGCATCTTAAATTCCACAATGCAAAATTCATGTTGTAGCAACCACCACGTTCTCAGGGCATTTAATAAAAGTTATAGAGTGCATTTTTTATAACCCATTTTATATTTGTCCATAAAGTGATGTTTATGTAATTATGTAATCTATTAAGTTTTCTGTTAGTTTTCCCAAAATATTATATTTGAGATACATGTTATAATTTAAAATAAACGAAAATAACAGCAATAGTAATAAAAATTCTAGATTCTAGTACCCTATAAAAATTATTTTTAACTGTCTTTCTAGAACAGATCTAAAATATAAATTTTAAAAAAGTCGTATTTATGTACATTGCAGCAAAAAGTAATTAAAAATAGACAATGTCAAATAAACGACTTCGCAATAAAGGGCAACGTGTGTATTTTTATGGTCGAAGCTGCTTCAAAAAGTAATATTTTCGATTCGTATCCTGACCATCGTAGAAACGTAAACCAGGGAAATGACGTTAGACGCGACAAAATATCATTAAAGCTGCCTCATAAAACTCGTAAATTGAGAACCACCTATAAGTAATTAAGTTAAGCACCATGTGATATATTATCCCCATGTAAGTACTAACCTTTATTAGATCGAAATAAAAATATACTTGCATTACTTGTTTGTCTGAGAAATAAAAAACGTGACAGTAAAATAATATCACTTTCATTTGATTTCATAATTACATAAAATGTTACCAATATAACTACAAAAATTACTAAAACAGAATGGATAATATACGTGGTACGTTCAAAAACTGTCGCGAATTTTGTGATTTTTCAAAAATTATTTATTTATTTATGAATATCTATTTTGTCTCCTGTCTTTTGAAGATTTTCCCTCCTCGAGAATAATCTAAATAAAAAAAGAGCATTATATCAAATGCCTTTTTTTCTGTTCATTCTGCAGTGTATTTTAGATCTTATTTGACACATTATCAGTAGTTATTTTACAAAGAAGTTGTCTAATATGTACCCATCAATCAAATCTAATAACTATTTGAAGAGAACAACCTTTTTTATTAATACATAATCATGACTGAAAAGTTTATAAACTCGGTAAGATTTCACATTGGCTATAACAAATCCGAAAGTTCAAAAGGTCTATTTTAGGATAGAGAAATTAAAATTTCGAGGAAGTAGAACGAGCTTTCCAATAGTAACCTTGGAAACTTGCAAATAGAAGAAAGCAAAAGAGCCTATTACATCCTTAAGCGGATGCCTTTAGTAAACGAATTTCTGGCAAACTTTAAGTTCATATAGTCGAATGCATTTTTGTTATGTATGTAGCTTTCCGCGATAAAGATTAAAATTGCTTTTATAGCACGGTAAAATGTAGCATTAAAATATATGACATGTAAAAGCTACCTATATGTATTTTGTATAGAAGCTTTTCAGCATTATCCATAAGAAAAAAGTAAAGAATTTTGATTTTGAATGGATCAGTAATTGAAATTGAAACATTAATTAAAAACCTGAATGATTAAAATTTGCAACAAGTGTTTACATCATCATCATCATCATAAGATCGTCAGTCCTAAGACTGGTTGGACACGTACCTCCACTCTTTCCTATCCTGAGTTAATCTTCGCATTTCCCTAAAGCTAGAACATCCCACTCCTGAACTATTTGCGAACAGTAATCTAATCTCGGTCTACCTCTACCTCTCCTTACTCCTGTTTCTGCCTCTAATATGTCCCTGACTAGACCTTCATGCCTGAGAAGGTGTCCTACCAACCTATCTCGCCTATTTTTTATTGACTGCCATAGAGTCCTTTGTTCTTCTATTCTTTTTAATACCTCTTCATTTCTAACCTTCTCTATCCACGGTATCCTCATCATTCGCCTATAACACCACATTTCGAAGGCTTCTAACCTTTTCTTTTCCGCCGCACCTACTGTCCATGTTTCGCACCCGTACAACGCCGCGCTCCAAACATACACCTTTAACAACCTTTTCCGAATTTCTAAATTAACCGTTCGCGAGCACAGAAGTGACTTCTTTTTTTTAAAGGCGACACGACCGTGCGCTATCCTCTGCTTTATTTCCCTACTACTCCTTCCGTCCTGACTTATCTGACTTCCTAGATATCTAAAATCAGCCGCTTCTTCTAATTTTTCGTCTCCTATCTTTATATTCGCTCTTTCCCTACTTTTTCTTCCCTTGCATACCAGTATTTTAGTTTTACTTTTATTTATTTTCATACAGTACTGCTCTGTTTACATATTTATATAAAGACATTAAAGTCTGGACACACATACTTTTATAACTTTTATAATATTATTAAACAAAGTAGATTTCATGTCAGGCTCCTCCACCTTTTATTAGCCAATTCTTTTTAATTAGGAATTTTTTTTTATAAAATATCGAATAAGAAAAATACTGAACGTTTTATTCTTATCATAATTTCTCAAAATAATCAGCGCTATTTTCCAGTTGATCGTCACAAAAACGGAACTCAAACTGACAAAAAGTCCTGCGTAATTATCCTAGAGGCAGATAAAGACTGTCACCATACACAAAGCTGGAATGACAGAATATAATTAAGGAAAAGCCCGTAAACAAAAAGAGAACTTATACATATCTACATGTAAATGACTCCAACAGGAGTGGTAGGTCGTAGGGAAGCATGAGCATTCATATACCTATTGCTAAAAATAAAAACTGTGCTAGTGCATATTAACAATTCATGAATTCCGTACTATCGATTTCAGCAGCGTCTTTCATTATTTAACAAAAATGATCAGCAACATGACTATTCATAACTTAAAATTAAAAAAAGAAGAACAAACACCTTCTTCGAGCTTTAATCTATGCTTGTATGTCAACAGTATCGAGCGAGAGCCGTTCAGCACACATAAATATTTCAACGTCTATTACCTATCACATTCGATTAAAATTCCGGCCTTTTATTTCGTTCGAACATGCCATTTATTTACCATTACGTATGTTGTTCGATCATAACAAGTCGATGACGTGTAAAAAGCACTCTTTCACATACACCGGATTATTGGAAAAATTACGGAATATCATAACGAATTCGCACAAGTTGTTTGCTTGAATTCAATTTTGGCGGTACGAATTAGGGGCTACCAATAAAGTTCGGTTCGCGACAACGTACAGGGATTACCGATGACATACCTATATAGCCGGTCACGATTGTCCACCGATGTCGGTAACGCGAGGGGTTGCGATCATCGACGACTCCTGCCGACGCGGACCGAAGGACCACAAAACTCGCGCGTTGTACCAGGACAATTGGCCTGTATTATTGGTCAAATCTAAACGTGCATGTTTCATTAGGAACCGTAATGTTTAATAATACATCGGTGCCATTATTAGAATAGAACCAATGGTGAGAATTAAGCGTGTTAAATACATATGTACCTAACCAAAAACAAGAACTTGTGTACATACTTTGAAAGGATTTACTGATTCGTTTAGAAGTCAATGGACAAAGACCACCAGTTACAAATTTTAATAGTGAACTCCACATTCAATGATTCAATAAAAATTGGTATCGAACTACTGTCAGACATAATATTCCGAAAACATATGTAAGAAAAAATATATTTTATTTTCAATTTTTTATCAATGATATAACGACATCGCGAAATGTAGTTTTCAAGAACAGAAATTGTTTCGTGAAAAAATTTCACGAAGGTCCATGTCTTTTTATGGCGCGTTCAATATAAATATCGCATATGACTTACGGAATTGCCATTAGGTAAGTAGATTGCAGCTTCCGTGCCAACAAATACCTATACACCCCTTGAGGATATCAAGGAATGCGTGGATAACTGTAGTAAAAGCTCTAGTGAGAAGAATTCATAGGAAAAAAGGATGTCGCAAAATCACGTTCAAAACGCTGTAGGAGTCAAAATAAAGCTAGAAACGAAAGAATTACTTAGAAAAAGAAAGATGTGAAATATAGTTTTACACCAAGTGACAGGATGACTGAACTGGTAAAGGTCTAACTTCAACGAAAGATTTTCGTAATTCTATGCTTCATCCCGAGATAAAAATGTTCGGTCTCTCAGAGCGAGAGTCGAGTCTGCGTCTCTCATCGAGTCTTTCTGGTATCACTGAGAGAGACTGTCGAGAGACTGTCAAAAAAACTGTTTAGCGTCTCTGAACGAGAGACTCGAGTCGCTTATAGAAAGATCCTTATTTCGTATCCAGTCTCTGAACGAGAGACTCAAATATCTGAAAGAGAGACTCGAATCTCTCGATAAATTGTGTCTCGATAGACATGGTCAAAATATTTCAGAGATTCCAGTCTTTCTACGAGTGACTCTAGTCTCTCAATTTTTCAGTTTTATTAATTCAGTCTCTCTGTGAGAGACTCGAATCTCTGAATTAACAATTTTATCGTTCGAGTCTCTCATACAGAGACTGCGATAGATCCATAAAAACACCTAGGCAATAACTGAGAGACTGTGAGAGACGCTCTCAGAGACGCTGAAGGACTCTGAAAGACTGGAGAGAGGCTGAATATTTTTGTCTAGGGATGAACAAAACTCGATCTTCTTTATATACAGGATACCAATTTTGGTGGTCGCAGAAAATAAATTTGAAAAACAGGGGCAATGCTGCTGTCGGAGACCCCCAAATAGTGGGGGTAAATAAAAGTTGCAGGAAATTTGAATCCTAGCTGACAACGAAATTAATTACGAGAAATTCGATCGCGAACTTAATTTGTTAATAGGAAAAATGAAAATATGTCAAAATCCTGTTCATTGTCAAATTTCAATATCCAAAGTCTTAGGTCTGGGCATCAGCTTTAGAGTCACCAGCGGCGCAAATTTGAATTCTTCTGAAAATGAAGAAATTTGGGTCCCTTGGTCTCTTCTGGACAAGGTCGAAACCGAAATAAGGGAAGGCTAATGGGGTTTCGAACCCCCTTCAAAATTTTTGTTTACGTACGTAAAACTTTGTTTTAATAAACACTATTGTTATTATTAGCAGACAAGGGTTAAAGGTTAAGTATCTTGACGTAACGTTAAACTCCTATCTTATTCGATTCCAATGTAAAGGCATGCATGATAAACCACGTAACAGGCGCAACGGTTCTACGTATCATTCGCTTACATCAGGAGCCCGACATGTCCTTAAAACGGCCTCGTTTATCGTCTGAAGATTGGTTAAGCCCACTTCGCGTATAATGCACCCACCATCCGTTTTTACGACTGCAGAGTTAGTGCCAATAAAAATTCCTACAATTTCCATCTCATAGTCCTTATCTTCATTTTATCTACATAATATAGTAGATTAAAAGACTCGTTTTGAATAATACGATTAGGTACTTTCAGTATCTAATGTTCTACCGTTGCATTTTGTATTATTCATGGGTACAAACCCATCGGATATATCCACGTTGTTGTACATACGCGATTTCAAAGTAACGTTTCTTTGTAAATACGGGAAGCGAGTCTCTTGAGGGACGATTCTGGATGGATATATATATATGTTCAGAAATCCGAAGAGTGATAGTAAAAACCGAGAATTGGCGTGTAGCCAGAGCTCTAATGAAAAATCCAACTGATGCTTCAAACAGTGCCGAAGTGCACCCTCAACAAAACAGAAGGTTATGACGGTCGTTAAAGTTAACCTTAGGGGTCTCTGCTCTCATGGACCGGCACACTTGATTTCGAGTGTCAATATAAGCTACTGAAAAGTAAAACACACAAACTTTGTACACCCGGCCTTTTTCTGCCTTCATCACGTAAGATAATTACCTTGTTCTAAATAACTCTTTTTTAAATGGAAAAAACTGAGACCAATTGTAACGGAGTCCTTCTAGTACTGTAATTCTGAATATTTATAGTTATATACGAAAAGTACCTTCATTGTCACCAATTTTACAACTACATCATCAACATACAATCGTCTGTACAACGATTGATTGGACACGCATCTCTAATTTTTCCTAACCTGACGTACTGTTCGTTTCAAGAAGGTGGAGATATGCTCCGTCCCTTTATTAGGATGCGCCGTAGCATAATTCCAAATTCAATCATATTTGTCTGCGGAGCTCATTTCTCCGTCGATCATCGAGCGAGAACTAGACAAAAGTGTACAGTACCATTTGCAAAATTATTTAAACTGCCTCGTTAAAATTTAAGAATATGCTTTATTTGAAAGCATATTTAGCCAAAAATAATAACAAGTGAATTAACTTAACGTTCTACACACTTATCAAACTTTTGCTTTGTTTTCTATTGTTAATTTATATACATTTTTGTTTTAAGAAATTGCTAAACATTTTCGTCTAGTACTGTACAGTTCTAGCCGATCTCCTAAGACCGCCCATCGAGAGCTCTGCTCGTTCAAACTTGTTCCAACTATTTCTGTCTTGCTCACGCCTAGTGTGTATTCTTTCTATCTTCGCGCAGATTTCTTCAAGCTCACAATTCTAACAATTTGAAATAGACTGCAATCTTCGTATTTCCGTAAATGTGGAACATCTCATATCCTTAACTATTTTTGAACAGTAATCCAATCTAGGTTTCTCTCTAGTCTTATTAACCCCTGCTTCTAATATGTCTTTAACTAGCTGTAACTGCATGCCTGAGGAGATGTCTTACCAACCTATTTTCTTTTTGACTTTCGTAGCGCCCTCTGCTCTCCTAAGTCTTTCTAATACCTCCTTAATACAATCACATGATAATATATAATTTACACGTCATGTTCCATCTTTTCCTGGATACTTGTTTCCTTAAGTTTTTCTAAAAAAAAAAAAAAAACCTACTGAATATAGGCCAGCCATTCCAAATCAACAAGCCAACACCAGGCGATTCTCTTTAGGTGTTTCTGATGAATAATTAATATAATTGTAGCGAAAAAGAGTTTGGACTCCTGAGGCAAATTAAAACGAAGAAGAACAATCAAGGGTGTGTTTCCATGTTCGCAACGCGCTATGATTACGACCGATTTCGATTATTGCAATTATAGAACAAGTTCAACAAGTTCAGCATCTGACTAGAAACGATTCGATCTGCTCAATTTTATATGAATCAATTTCGGAATAATCGTCGTATTCGACATCTATTCAACTTGCTCGGAGATCGCGGCTAATTTGTTTCGTCATCCGTCCAATTTCAGCATTCTTACCAGGAATTATCAAAAGGTAACAACCCTACACACTTCTATAGACTGTTTACGTGAGTGCACTTTTCTGTTAAATTTTCTGCCTTGTAATTCCGTAATACGTAAGAGACCCCATGTAAACGCGGTTAAGTTTGTGTTAAATAATTCATGTGCAAAATTCCATTCGACCACACCGTTGACGTCGTCGTAGCCCGCTCGACATTCAGCAGGATACGGATACGGATGACCGTCGTCTATAAATGGACAGACAGACGGACGATACGGTGGGTAATTTGGAATACATATTGAGTTCTTCATGCGGAACATCCAACCGAGCTTCTCTCTCTCCGGCAGGCGAGTTAGCAGAGCTCGTTGCATTAATGTTTTATTAGACAATACGTCGTGTCGCATACGTTGCCGTCGGCGTCGGCGTCACGACGATCCATCTTAACGGTCGAGTAGTTGTACATATGACAATTCAGACGAGTAAACATACCATTGGTATGTCTGAAATGTCCAATTAGCTGATGATAATTATTGACGAGATTACGTTTAGGGAAAGTACCTACAGCTAATTCTAGTTGATAAATATAAGACATTCGATACTGTAAACATCGCATAATATGAACAGCATATTAATTGTGCTAGGACCCCGTATAAGCTGAACAAACTAAATCTGTCGCATGTCTACTAGTACAGTCATTTGGTTCAAAAAATAGTGGTTACCTGGAAAGTTTTCCGGGAGTTTTGAAAATTGGTAATTTTATAGATTCTGATGTGCTCTTTCCGAATTTCGACTTTGCCACCTCGTATTTTTGCCGCTCGCGTCGCCATATTGGAAAAATGGCGCCAAAAAGCAGTTTTTAGACAATATCTCCTTTCCGACTCATATTACGATAAAAACAGTTATATACAAAATGAAACTAGGGACAATTGCAAATATACGAGGTGGCAAAGTCGAAATTCGGGAAGAGCACATCAGAATCTATAAAATTACCAATTTTCAAAACTCCCGGAAAACTTTCCAGGCAAAACTACCAAATGACTGTACTATACTGTATAAACCTATAGAATGGATTGAAAATTAAAAAAAAAAACACTCCAAGTAGATGAATGGGAATCACGATCACTAAGTAACCTTCCCGATGAGTTTAAATCAAAAATTTCGTGCAATATTAACGTAAAAATAAATGTGGAACTGGTGCCTGTGTGTCACTATAGACGATTGTGACAAATGTTTCTTATTAATTTTAAAATCAGAAACGACTTTTGAAATTTAGCCAATATATTTGTGTCGTTCGCCGTATGTTGTAAAATTGATTGCCCAAATTTCGACTCCGCGGGAGCGTGAAATGAATTGAAATGAGGTGATTTTTACGTTTTGACGTTAGCCCTGACATAAACCGCACACATGAGCGTCAATGTATATTAGATACGTCCGCTTTTTCGTCATGACAAAGAACGTCGACAATTCTAATTGCAAGTGGTAAATTTATGGGGACAATTTCCCGTAAAAAATAACGCTTACGTCCTTAAAAAATCTTTCTTTCAACTTTAGCCATAAATCTCAAGTCTGAGTCACTTTTTCCAACATATAGTGGGTGGTGAACAAAATTATAATACATCAAGAAATTGTTAAAATTTAAGTATCTACCTAATACATTTTAAAATGATTATAAATTACTGTATCCGGATCTTCTTATATTACTTTTGAAGGTTTGAACCAGCCAGTACTTTACGATGCCATTGTTTGAAATTTTTATGCCACAAAAAGCAAAAGGCAGCATAAATAATTTTCCCTAGACAAAATTTTTCAGTCTCTCTCCAATCTCTCAGAGTCTTTCAGCGTCTCTCACAGTCTTACACAGTCTCTCAGTTATTGCCTAGGTGTTTTTATGGATCTCTCACAGTCTCTGTATGAGAGACTCGAACGATAAAATTGTTAATTCAGAGATTCGAGCCTCTCACAGAGAGACTGAATTAATAAAACTGAAAAATTGAGAGACTCGAGTCTCTCGTAGAAAGACTGGAATCTATGAAATATGTTGAACTTAAAAATTGTAACCACGTCTATCGAGACACCACTTATTGAGAGATTCGAGTCTCTCGTTCAGAGACTGGAGTCGAAANTTAAAAGTAATAACTCGTCATATAATTTTATAAAATATTTTTTACAGACTGGACGAAAAAATCAGGATCTCTCTATGAAAGACTCGAATCTCTCGTTCAGACTGGACGCAGAAATGGGGATCACTCTATGAGAGATTCGAGTCTCTCGTTCAGATTTTCGAATCTCTCGTTCAGAAACTGTATACGAAATGAGGATCTCTCTATGAGCGACTCGAGTCTTTCGTTCAGAGACGCTTAACAATTTTTTTGACAATCTCTCTCAGCGACACCAGAGAGACTCGATGAGAGACGGAGACTCGAGTCTCGCTTTCAGAGACTCTGAGAGAATGAACATTTTTATCTCGAGTTGACAAATGAAAGTTGAAGGAAGTAAATATATTTTCTTCTAAATTTCCATCAAAATGTAATGATTTTTAAATATGACTTTTTCAAACATACTCAAAACTAATAATAGAAATAGAAATTCAAAATTGATTGTAAACGTACCACCTAATTTTTGGAACAATTACGATATATTTCTAAATCCTAGGAAAGATACTACTCCACTTTTTGCATGTAACATTGCTGATAAAAATGGAGCAATATCGCTTAATATCAGTAGATAACGAGTAGTAAACACAACTGTGTAAGTGGGTCATTATTATAGGTTTAATTATATAATAATAAAACCTAAATACGAGGCACGTGTTTTTGTCCCTAACTACCATAATAAATTTCCGAAAATTTGGCAGAGAACTTGGCTTTCCTCGTTTCTGACACCAAGAAATTTATTAGAAAACGCATTTATTTGATTTTAGATGCATTAATCGATGTCCAGCAAATTAAAATTAAACACTTTCCTTGAAAGTACGTTTATTTATATAATTTACCCATTTTCACTTATTTTAGATATTACGATAGCGGATCACGGACACGATTTTAAGCCCCCAGTTTACTGTAATTATATATATAATATTTAGTTTCTTTGACTTTGATATACAATGTGGTACTACTCTTTCTTTCTTGAAGGTATCAACTTGAAATTAATACCAAATACTCAGGTCTGTAATTTCTTGGAAATGTGAAAAAAATCAATCAAAATCAACGCAATCAAAAGGTACAGCCATTTATGATACACATTTTGACACTCACAAAATATATATTATGTGTTTTGAGAACTGATTTTGAGGGAAAACTTAAACATACTCGGAAAGAGGAGGGAAAATCTTTGAGACTCGATTTCCGTACGGAACCCTTAGTGCGACTCGCGGCTAACCAGTTTTTATTATTTCTTGATTACGCCTTGTATGCCCGAATTTCAAATTTCAAAACTACTTTTCAGTTATATGCAATTAAATATTTGTATATGAGGTCTGTTCAAAAAGTATCGCAAATATTGAATTTCCGAGGGTTACATATATTCGATTTTCGATTTTTTTGTGGCGTTGTATTGGTACTCATGTCTCTGAATTATACCGACAAGTCAATAAGAAATATTATCCGCAATCTGCGCAAAGCAATCCGCTAGTAACGCCCGGATTTTTGGAAGAACAAAAATTGGCTTTTGCACCATGATGACACCCCTGCTCACACATCGTTGCTTTTGCGCGAATTTTAGACCACTAATAATGGCGCAGCCACCGTATTTCCCAGATCTGGCTCTCTGTGATTTTTTCTTGTTTCCGAAACTGAATAGGCCCATGAAAGGACAACGCTACGCTACGATTAAGGAGATAAAGACGGCATCAAAGGAGGTGCTGATCAAGATCACAAGTGTACAATATCTTTGGAGGAGACAAAATACAATAGATATTCACGAGTAAATAAATAATTTTTGAAATAACACAAAATTCGCGATAGTTTTTGAACAAACCTCGTATACACATTTGACAATTCAGTGTACGTATATGTATTAGGTACATGTGCTGTATGAAGAGCACAGACAAACGCTTTGCTGGTAACGTTTCTCCTTGGTCCTTTTGCTTTTCGTGCTGTGTTGAAACAAGAAACAAGGATTTAAGATTCGTCGTCTTTGCCTCAAAGACATCCGTTTATATTTATGAACTTTGAAAATTTGTAGCACAAGCGTTTGCTAATGCCAAACAGCTTCTCGAAAACTATTCTTTATGGTCCAATAAACGTCTTCATAACCTGAATAGTTGACTTCATTTCGAATTGGTCAACAGTCTTTATTACTTGGCCAGTACATGATTCATTGACCAATTTTCAAAATTACGTTAATATGCGTACTTGAAATAACAATAAAACAGGTTTCATTTGTTGAAATAGAACAGACTTATTGTTAATAAACGACTGAAAGTGAATTTACTCTCGATTTTCTTTGAAAAATGCATCTTAATCCAGGCATGGGTACTAAGTGATGGACAGGATAAAACAGTACTTCTGTATGTATACTTGTACGTATTCAATACGTATATAATAGGTATAATTGTTCCTTGGAAGTCCTTACAGAAGAATGCAGCTTTAAAGGACTATATTTCAAAAAATGAGTTTTTACGACTTAACGACCGTTGAGATTTCTGATCTGCACGTCGAGAACGACCGGAATCCAAAGTTTTAATGAGTTTAGCAGAGAGCCATTTCCCGTAAGGATCTAGTAGGATTTTTTCATGTGACTTCAACGTGCTGCTGCCCCTGCTGTTTTTGATTAGTTCCTACAGAGTATAATTGGGACGTTCAAAATTGACAAAGTCTGCAATAAAACTGTCGCTTTTACTTTCTTCTTTCAACTTACTAACTAGTCTACAGCGATGACTACAATCTCAACTGGAAACAAGAAAGATGATACGTCCATTCTCATAGATAATTTATTGCAGACTGCCAATTTTGATCGTCTCGACCACAGGTACGTCGATGACGTAAATGTAATCTCTTAATAATCTTATATTATCATATAGTCTACACTCCTAAGACTGGTTGGACACGCACCTCAACATTTTCCTAGCCTGAGCTAAACTAAACTTCTCATTTCCCTAAAACTAGAACAACCCACATCCTTAACTATTTGAGAACAGTAATCCAATCTAGGTCTACCTCTACCCCTCCTAACTCCCGTTTCTGCCTTTAATATGTCTCTGGCTAGACCTTCATGCCTGAGAAGGTGTCCTACCAACCTATCTCGATTATTTTCTATTGACATCCATAGAGTCCTCCGTTCTCCTATCCTTTCTAATAACTCTTCATTTCTAACCTTCTCTATCCACGGTATCCTCATCATTCGCCGGTAACACCATATTTCGAACGCTTCTAACCTTTTCTTTTCCGCCGCGCCCACCGTCCATGTTTTGCAAACAGTGCGAACAGTAATCTAACCTAGATCTACCTCTACCCCTCCTAACTCCTGTTTCTGCCTCTAATATGTCTCTGACTAGACCTTCATACCTGAGAAGGTGTCCTACCGACCTATCTCGCCTATTTTTTATTGACATCCATAGAGTCCTCCGTTCTCCTATCCTTTCTAATAACTCTTCATTTCTAACCTTCTCTATCCACGGTATCCTCATCATTCGCCGGTAACACCATATTTCGAACGCTTCTAACCTTTTCTTTTCCGCCGCGCCGACCGTCCATGTTTTGCAAACAGTGCGAACAGTAATCTAACCTAGATCTACCTCTACCCCTTCTTACTCCTGTTTCTGCCTCTAATATGTCCCTGACTAGACTTTCATGCCTGAGAAGGTGTCCTACCAACCTATCTCGCCTATTTTTTATTGACTTCCATAGAGTCCTCTGTTCTCCTATTCTATCTAATACCTCTTCATTACTAACCTTTTCTACCCACGTTATCCTCATCATCCGCCTATAACACCACATTTCGAACGCTTCTAACCTTTTCTTTTCCGCCGCGCCCACTGTCCATGTTTCGCACCCGTACAACGCCGCACTTCAAACATACAATTTTAACATTCTTTTTCGAATTTCTAAATTAACTTCTTTTTATTGAAGGCGACTCGACTCTGCGTTATTATCTGCTTTATATCCTTACTACTCTTCCGTCCTGACTTATCTGACTTCCTAGATACTTAAAATCAGCCATTTCTTCTAATTTTTCGTCTCCTATCTTAAATTTTTAATTACTCAGTTCCAGAAACCTCAAGGTTAATAAGTTATAAGGTACTTCACTCCGTTAAAATTGTTCCCTGACAGTCCTTAAGAATAGATTTCATAAAAATATATAATTCATTTCTATGCAAAAGAGCTAGAAATTACTCCTCTATTAGTTTTTCCATCAGAAGCATAATAGTCGTGTAATTAATAATTAAAAATTCAAATAATTAACCAATTAAAACGTGCTTTCTTTCGTGGAAGAAGCAGTAGAGGGAGTGGTAGGTTTAATTACTCGATTCCTCAAAAACTAAGAAATATAATTTCTTCAATTTATTGGCATTTCTCTAATTGCGTTGCATTTCTAATAAATATTGATGGAAAAGAATTGCGTCAGGATCTGGCTATACCGATAAGTTATTGTTTATGTACATAACTAACAGCATAAAATAAAATAAAATAAAAAAAAATTCTAGTTTAACCGTTAAAAAAAAGCTCAACAATTTTTTTTATCATTAATGTAATTCACGTACTCTTCATAGCAGACTTTCACCGAAACAACTGCCAGGCCCGTTTGGACATTAAATATTAAAACTTACAATAACTAGCCAAGTTTTACTCCATAGTTAAGAGTTCACAACGACCACCATCGACGGTCAGTAATGTTCTAAACGTAATGCTTTTCCTAGCTTTACTTTTGGGTATTTTATTCCCTTCAGCTACTAATACTGGTGGACGGGCAGTCCCTTTGGTGTCTTCCCGAATGCGGATGGCCTCAACCCCTTAGGTAAAGCCGCTCAATGACGTTTTACGCGTTGCTGTTTAACTCAGTGCAATTTCGGTTCGAGCACATTGGCCAACAAATAAATGATATTCCATTAATGAAACTAACGACGTATTACATGTAAAAAAACTTTAAAGGCCCCCAATCATAGTTTTAGACAAAATGCATCGACATTATTCAATCACTGAATATTTATCTTATATGTGTTTATTTACATATACGTGTGACCCAGATCTATCCCTCGACGATTTTATTTTAATGAGACAGATCCCATATTAATAATGATATTTTCAGTACTTAAATCACAATATTTTGAGTGTTAAGTATGTGGAAAGTCAGGAAAAGTCTAACAAAATTCAATCTCAAATATTAGAACGCTATGGTACCTATACGAAAGAAACATATCTATATTAGTAAACACAAGAAAATCCAATGGACGAATTCTTATAAATAAGGATGGCCCATTGGTACCGAGAAGCATTTTAGGGTTTTACACATAATTTTCGGTTGTAATGTTTCATGAATTTCATTCTCGTGTTTCCTAATCAATTGAAATCGCAGATTAGACATCAGACCGTAAAGAATATTTCAGCGTTCTCATGCAGTAAAATTTATTACGCTGTTATGAAATAACGTAAATTCTGGTTGACATAAATGCAATTTCCAGGTAATTAAATGCGTTTTGAGGAGTTTTAATGATTTGGTCGCGATGTGTGCGCTCCACTTCAAAAATACCTTCGTTCTTTGTAAAATTTTGTGAAGATTACAAAACCTACCTACTAAGTGTTTTGTTCATTCTTACCGAGTTCTAATTTTAATCTGAGAACTGTCAACCTTGCAAACCAGCTAACCGAGAATAAAAAGGTGGCGCGATTTAATGAAATTTTCCCGAAGTTACTATTGAGAAAAGAGCGAAAATGGCCTTCTGGGATTTCATTCTTCGGGTATACAAAGAATTGTCCAGTTTTGTGAACTGCGTTGTTCAATGATTATTCGACCGAAAGAAATGGCGTGGTCCCGTTTTCTCGATCCCCTCGTAAATTTAAAAAGAAAAAATTGAATACGAAACGAGCCGCTCGGTTTGTGCGTTTCTGTCTGAAAATTTTAGTGGTTACATGAAAAAGGACGAACTCGTTTCATGCACGTGCATGTGATGTACACGCGGTAAAAATAACAGATTGAAATTTAATCAAAATGCTATTCGGACAAGTAATTTTTTTTAATTAATCTTTCTATTGGGATCCGTCAAATGGGAGGAGCCTAAAAACATGGCGCCGATTAGGGAAAATTTATCGTAGTTCCTGTAGTGTACCGTGCAATTTCCAAGTTTTTAAATTACGATAAAATTGACACAATATGTAATTGGGCTGACACAAAGCCTCGGAAAGGAAATTTCGTTGAAGGTGAGCGTGTTTTTAATGCCAATCACATTATAAAATTCGGAAATAACAAATCCGGAAGCTAGCCTTCAAATTCCGTCAAGTTTACTGCCTACTTTTTACAAACTTCGGATTTAAAAAGTGATTCACGTTATATAATTGGTGAGGTGATTCTGGGTGATTTAAGCAATATCATATCAATGACTTGCACGTGCAAAGCCGATTTAAGAGAACGTTGCAAACACATTATTGCAACTTTGTTGTATTGCAGCAGGTAGGTTCTTAACCTCAAAATACTTATATCGTATCATTAGAATTGTGTTAAATCAATTACACAGGAATAAATAATTTCTCACTTTATAATTTTAGTATGATTCTAGTTTTAAATATTAAGGTTATGGCTGATGGTAAATACTTGCTGAAATATAATCATGTGCATTAAAATGACGTGAACAAATTTTTATTCCGGAATTCACTTCTTTGATACCTACTGCTTTCATCCAAGCTTCTATTAGTTTACTTTTTTCTCTAATTTTCCGAATATATTTTTTACATATATAAAACGGTTAGTTTTTATTGGAAAGTAGTTAATGTAGGTGAAGAGTGAAGATCTATGTCTGAAGTGCTATTGCAGCTTTTCACTGAACATATTAACTTTTTATTTGATTTAACTTTAGAAGAAAACTTCGTCGACTCCATCATCAAAAAAATTTTTACTTTTTTAACGTGTTTTATTATTTTAATAAACAATTTTACAATTTGCGTGCACAGTTCCTATGTAAATTTTTCCCTCATTCGAGTTATAAATTTTGCCACCAGATGGTGTATGCCCATTTGACGGATCTCAATAATGCAGTTATCATTTATATCATTTGGTCTTGTAACCATGAGTAATGATAACATATTCCTTTGGGTAAAATCTCGAGTGCTATGAAAACCGGTTCATTCAAGGTCGAGTTGGCCATGAATAAACCCAACCTAACAAACCTGACAGCTTTGCTACATGTCATTCTAAAAACATTGGCTTCGACAATTGACTAGCTACTTTCAAAGCCCGTCCTATTCAATGATAATAAGTAATAATAAATAATTATTATAATAACCGTCTTACACTAGTCCGCGTTAAAATGTGAAAATGCATGCGTGCATTGAGTAAGTTCTTTTGAACACGATATTAAATTTATTTCGTGTGCGACTTTTCTTGAACTTTCTCCAACAAGCTTTTCTTACAAATGTTGCGGAGAATCTATTATTACTTGAACCTTGAAAGTATATGAGCCATTGTATTCGTGACGGGACTGCAAGGTGGTGTTAAATTTATCACTTGGCACCAGCACCGCTGGTTCTTCAATTGTTTCAAGCTGAAGACAGTCAAGTTAATTTCTAATTTAGTGGCTGTTACTGTACGATGTAGGTCTATGATTTATTGGAACACTTTCAAAAAATTGTTAGAAGAAATAAAAGCGGATATGTTTATAATAAAGTTAATCGTCGACTCGTGAGTTTTATAGGATATTTTAAACGCATGAAAAGCTGTTATTAGCAATAAAATGGGTAATGTAATAGCTTGGTTTTTAACCACACGCACTACGAGGAATACGTTACAAAATTAGGGGAATTGGTACCTACATGACAGAAAAAGTAGATTTTAGAGCCAAATGTTATGGGTCAAGAACATCAAATGCTACCACTACAGTGTGGAATAAATTGAATTTCCTAAAGGAAATGGTACGGTGTCTACCTATACAAGATATTCGACTAAAAATCAAAATCGAAAATAATAAAGAAGCAATAGGGATAGGTATTATGGTAAAAAGAAAATTCATGATATTTATTTGAACAACTTTTCCGATTACAGTTATAACGAATTCTTTTAAATTTTTACGGTTACCAGTTACAAAAGAAAAATATTTTCCGTAAAAAATATTGTGACTGATATTGCTATGAAAATGTGTCGATTTATCGGAAAACGATTTCAAAAAATAATGGTTCTAATTCACTTCTAATGACCAGTTGAAGAAAATGATCCGTATAATTTTAATGAGTTATAAATAGTGCCCAAAAAATTGTGAGAATAAGGTAAAGGTTTGATAAATGCACATTATAAATAAGTACGTACACACATTCACAATAAAAAAGAAACAAAATTCTATAGAGGATGTCTCTGACCTCTACAGTTTCCCAAGGATTTTAAATAATAATTCATGATTTTAGGCATTCACGACGGACCATAAATGGAAAACTCATATGAAATGCTTTGTTTTACGAGGGCGGTTCAATAAGTACCCGTGTTTAAAGACAGAGGACGTTCCTGAGGGAAATTGGTGTTGTCATCGTGTGCTGCCATCTATCAAACCACGCCAAAACGAATTTCAGACTGATTGATAGGTTAGTTTGGATTTGGCAGCCATTCCACTCAGACGTGCTTCTTTATTTTCGCTAAGATGGAAAAAGATCAGTATCGTTCGGTAACTCGCTTTTTGTTTTTGGATGGGAAAAAATGCGAGGAGATGAAAACAAAGTTGGATACTGTTTATGGAGACATTTCGCCATCTACGACCACAGTTAGATATTGCTTCAACGAATTTAAACGTGGGCAAAGATCCGTTTTTGATAGGAGCGACCAGGAAGCCTGGCAAACGTTGTTCCCGAGGAAATCATTTTACGGATTTTTTAGGAAAAGGAAGAACGATCGCTGGACAATACTACAGTGAGTTATTGGACCGCTTCGACAAAAAATAGAAGGAGACACGGACGCATTTGACGAAAAAGAAGGTGCGTTTTCAACACCATAACGCACCGGCACATTCTTCAGGGGTTGTTGCCATTAAAATGCACGAATTACGATATGATTTTGCTGCTGCACACACCGATTTGGCTCCCTGTGACTTCATCTTGTTCCCTACCATGAAGAAATGACTAACGAGAAAGAAATTTAGCTCAAACGAGGAAGTCATCGCCGAGACAGGGGGGATTTTGGAGAGTTCGACAAATCTTATTTTTTGGAGGGGTAAAAAAATGGCAGGGTCGTTGGGAGAAGTGTATCTTTCTAAAAGGGGACTATGTTGAAAAATAAAAAAAAAATTTTTAAAAAAAAGTGTCTACACGGATACTTATTGAACCGCCCCCGTAAAATCATTACACTTGGCAAGGTTTTTGATGAGGTACACTTTTTTTCGGCGCGATAGTCCACCTAGCAGCTAATTTAAGTGATAAAGAAATTACGAAAAATCACACATGCATCAAACTACTCACCCTCCGGCTCCAACCAGTATCATCTGCATAATTACTCATGTGGAAAATGCACGTGAGTTCTGTCCATTACGTGATTATTCCACCACGCATCGTTTTATCGCGTGGTCGGGCACGTTTTCCATTACCATCTTTTAACACCGCCGTTACACGTCACGTCATCGTCATATCATAACCGACCAAACACATATCGAACTGTCATATTTTTCTTCCGTCGAATGACATTTGAAAAACCGATAAAGGAAAACGCGACGAGGGTGCAAGAGAGATATACAGACAGTGTATATTATACGTAATAAATAATTAATATTGACACATATATTATTTATTAAACGGTCGATGGCAAAGCACATTAAGTTTTGCTGCGGGAGCTTTTCGAAGTTGAACCGCGTTTTCGTCCGTTCATGTGCGGTTGTGCCGACGACTGACGATTTTTATTGCTTTACAACACGCGGAAATACAAGCCGGCCTCTAAAATTAAGGAGAGCGTCCGTGGTAGATATGTTGCTATTGTTCCTGTTTCTCTATTGCATATCGTGGGCTTCGCATTGTCGTTTGTGGTCTTGCTATGTCCCTTTTTTTCAGTATAAATTACTGTTACCTATCAGACGCCTAACTAACGAAAAACAAATTGAAACTCCACCGCAGCATTTAAATTATTTACATAACGACCTTCTTCTTCCTTAATTATATTTGTATATTTATTGGCTACTATGTTAAATGCTAGTCGAGTATTATACTGCAAGCAGTTTGTCCTGCGCAAGATCTCGGACGAATTTGAAGCCGATTTGCGCATGACGTCATTTGCTGACACTCGGTCGCATAAGGAAAAACTAATTTAACGAAGAAGCGCTTTTGCTAGTGTTTAGTCGATCGTTTAATTGACA
This sequence comes from Agrilus planipennis, assembly GCF_000699045.2. Taxonomy (NCBI): domain Eukaryota; kingdom Metazoa; phylum Arthropoda; class Insecta; order Coleoptera; family Buprestidae; genus Agrilus; species Agrilus planipennis. Next base: position 3,924,765 of record NW_020442464.1, read on the forward strand.
AATGGATATTTATAATCAGAAATAATTTTATGCAACAAAAGGGGAAAAAAGGCAACCAAAAGCTTGGGCGCCACTTTGCGAAAAAGCTAAGAACCAAAAGTAGCAAAGAAATTACCTCGGAGGGTTCTTGGATTCTTCTGATTAATGTTATATAGAAAGTTTGTTTTTCTTTTCCCGTTTAATGGGGGAAATCATTAATACTATTTCTGATCACAAATATTTATTATTTGGACTTAACGATCAAATAAGTGCAAGTAAAAAATTTTCTCATAAAATTGGTTTTAGCATCACAAAAGCAATAAAAATAGAACGGTTGACGGACACCTAGAAAGGAGTGGTTGAAGCTCATACACTGGTCAGTAAAAATACTGCTATAAATGCGATTGTTTATCTACATTATCTACAATTGTCTTCGTTTTATTGCCTTTGTGTTACATCAACGCACAAGAATAGTAAATGCAATGCATTGTTCACTTTTGACTGTTTCTTGTGAGAAGAAAGTTTACGAAATCCAATTATAAAAATATTACCTAACTATTAAACTTACGATTTTTTGAATGTAAATGATTGACGTAATTCGAAGATTCTAAAATGTTTTCTGTTTCTAATTGTGAATGATCTGCTTGTTTGACCAATGTAGGTAACATTTGATAGGAGAAAAAATTACTTTACGTAGTAAAAAATCAAATGACTTTGACACTTAGGAAGAAAACAGTGAAAACAAGAATACTTCGCACTAAATAAATTTTCCAGTATACAACGGAATTCCAAAAAGGCATTGTTAAAAAAATTCAGCGTTAGTCTTAAAATTTACTGCACCCTTGCCTACCCTTACAACCGCGTGAAAAATATAACTATAGATATATGTACCTATAGTTTTTGCCACGGCAAGTAACATAACTTAAATGAAGTTAACTGCACCGGGCCCTTTTATTACCCTGTTGCAGACATGAAACATTGTTACTAATTTACTGAAGCAAAACGTTACGTCCGCCGTGTCGTCGATACGGGCCTGGTGTTAGACTGGAGATCATAAACCGTAATGGTTGTATCGTATATACAAACACGGCAGTTAAACATGCATTACGGATATTTAGTACAAATACATAAAATGCACGAACCAATTCCCAAATGTTTTGTGCAAAGGATAGTTGGAAAAATTTATGTTCAAGTAGATGGGATGTTATATATCGATCTGTATAATGCGATAAATTGAAGATTACACATACTTCATAAAAAATAACTAATATTATTCCAAAAATTTAGGTATCTACTTACTAGGCGAAATCGGTAATATGTTTTATCAACTTCCCAGTCTGTTTTTCTTACATTGCAACTAACCACAAACCTCAAATATTATTATTAATTTCTTTGGACAAAACATTTTTAGTATTTGAAATTTTCAGTTTACTTTACCAGATTTTAATGCTAAATATATAAAAAAAGAAACTTTAGTGCTGTTTGAAAAACAGAATCTACAATTATATTATCGGAGAGTGTTCTTGGTAAGGAACAGTTGAAATATATAGACAAACAATTTTTTTTATACTTCTTTCAAGTACATTCTACTATTTTGTTCGTTAAAAAGTCAATTTATGCGTTTGAAGTAGATTCAATTTATACACTGAAGGAAGGGTAAATTCTCGAATTTTCATAACTAGCATATATGTCAGAAAATTTCAGCATTTAAAACAATTACAGTGTCAGTATATTTGTACATAGGATTATTAAAAAAAACTCAAGTATTAGGACTAGGGCAATCTTCGTCATGGTTTTGTTTTCTTCATCACTAGTGACAGCTTTCACAACATAAATAATGAAAAATAATTGTCTCGTTTATTCCACCCCCAATCAAAAACAATGGAATTTTAACTTTGGTGAACTTTTTCGGGGATGAAAGTTGAAATTGACCAATCAATATCCAGATATTAACACAAAATTTTTATAGTTACTGAGCTTTCGGATTGGATTTGGACTGTACTACCTACAATTTTCATATTATTGTAAAAGCATTTTTTGTAAATATGTATGAAGCAATGTTATAAGGAACATCAACAAAGAATTGTCACTTAGGGACAAATGTCCATACAAACATTTAATAGTAAAATGCCTATCAATAATTTATTCTTATTGAGGCCGTTATTTAAGGTAATAGTATAGGTAATTTTCAGGCATATAATTTTGGACCTGCACGATGTTCGGCTATAAGGAATTATCTCATAAGAATAATTTGAATTATTTCTTTTGTAGCATTCATGTTGTTCAAGCAAAGTAAAAACAATTTCAGACAACTGCAGATACATTTAGCGAAAAACTTTTTGACCCACGAGGGCTTGAGATACTTGTTACATATGAATTTGTATGGATTAGGTCACCTCATTTTACGCCTTCCGAATTATGAAAATTAACAGTGTTTAATTTTCGTAAATGTTCACTTTAGTTGTGACTGGTTATTCTATTTTAATTTTGGCAGGGAAATTTTGGGCTATTATTATAATACTGAACCTGTTGCATGTTGTCGTTTTCAATTTTTTATCTATTTATAAAACGCTTGTTTCTGCTAAGTACAATAGACACGTTCTTGCCATTTTCTCTATCCTAAAATAACCCTTATTGCAAAAGTTCCGATAATGTCAATGTCAATATTATTATTTTGATGGGCAGATATTCGAAAAACTGCGATCTATCAAGAAGTTTTGCAATTCGTTTGTAATGCTTTAAAAACAACTAAAAAATAACAACTGACTGTCCAGCAGCTTGCGGAAATAGGAACATTGAAATAAAAAACAAGAAGAGATAAGCAACAATAACTCTGTTTTGATAAATCGACTAGTTTTCTAAAAAATAACAAAAATTAATAGTGAAAATGCTTTAACAATAATAACAAGGGCTTATTTGTTTACTAATAAATAATTTTTTGTATAATTAGATAGCTAGGTATACGTAATGGTTGAAAACCCATTTAAAATAACAACTGACTGACAGCAGCCTACGGAACAACATTGAAATAAAAAACAAGAAGAGGTAAGCAATAACTTTGTTTTGATATATCAATTGTTTTTTGGGAAAAGAACAAAAATATACAGTCAAAATGCTTCAACAATAATAGCAAAGGAATATTTGGAGGTATATGTAATGGTTAAAAATACGACGATTATGATTTCCTAAAAATTTGACAAACTTTGACTTTGGTTAACCAAATTATATAGGCAATTCGATGCTAGATAAAACAGAATCCTTTGAATGCTTTGCCGAACGACTTTAGCAAAAAAATTGTACTCAAAATTTACGATTGCATGTAGGCCGATCACAAGACATTCTAAAGCAAAAGACGGAAAGCATGTTGGCAATTTAGCATGACTACCATTAACAATAAATGTAGACACATTACTTGCTTAGTTAATGATATAATAAAATAATTCACTACTATTAGGATCCGTCAAATGGGAGGAGCCTAAAAACATGGCGCCGATTAGGGAAAATTTATCGTAGTTCCTATAGTGTACCGTGCAATTTCCAAGTTTTTAAATTACGATAAAATGATAAGTATTGACACAATAGATATGTGATTGGGCTGACACAAAGCCTCGGAAAGGAAATTTCGTTGAAGGTGAGCGTGTTTTTAATGCCAATCACATTATAAAATTCCGAAATAACAAATCCGGAAGCTAGCCTTCAAATTCCGTCAAGTTTACTGCCTACTGGTGAGGTGATTCTGGGTGATTTAAGCAATATCTTATCAATGACTTGCACGTGCAAAGCCGATTTAAGAGAACGTTGCAAACACATTATTGCAACTTTGTTGTATTGCAGCGAGTAGGTTG
>NW_020442464.1:3929755-4017188 GCF_000699045.2 Agrilus planipennis
AATTTAAGTATTTCCTTAAATGAGGGGTTGTTATGTTGATTTTGATTTGATTATCAATAAGTGAAAATGTCAAAGACTGCAGAGCTATGTGATTTAAGGATAAAAAAATAAAACTGACTGATTATAATAACGTTTTCTTTATTTTTCTCTCAAAACATGATCCTTATAAGGAAGTTTCGGTTTCGGTTTCGGCCGAAACTGAGACCGTTTCCGAAATTCGGTTTCGGTTTCGGTTTCGGTTTCGGTCGGAAAAACCAGTTTCGGTCGGACACTAGAAGAAAGGTCTCAAACCACAAGAAAAAGAAAAAATCGTAGAATTATTACCTAGAAAACTCAATTCTTTTTCAGACATCAGAAGCACCTATATATATATATACTTTAAATTTAATAAATAAATAATTGTAAACTAATTATTTGTTAAACTTCATCGGGATCTCCGACCGCATGTGCTATTTACAGTTACTTGTTCATTTTTTTTTAACGATTACATAATTAGGAATACGTATACATAAAATACTGCAAAAATACAAAAAGGTAGTAAGCGCAATAATTTTACGAGACCTGTACGTTCCCGTTACTGCTGCAATTATTCACCATTTAAAGTAATTAACTATCGATTTTCCCTTATTCATGTTCAGTTAATATTCATTTTCTACTGTAATAATAGACATAATACGAGTTAGAAATTTGATATTCCCATACACAACAGGATTAAATCGAACTTCAACATAAAATGCCATAACATTAAATATGAAACTGGAAATTTTTTTTCATGTCAGAGTTTATAAACTAAGCTCAAAAATCTTAAGATAAAATAGAAATGACTTCAGGTAAAGAGTTATACTTCGGTTACTTTCTGTATCGATGTGACCTTCCGTTTGACCGGCGCAAAGTAGAAAAGAACAGCGCTAGGCCAGAAAAGGAAGGAGACTACTCTCGGCCAAACTCTTAACCGGTGAGGAGCGTATAATCCGTACAGTACTGCACGGAAAAATTGACCATTTTATCCACTACAATTGCATTGCTCAAATGTACTGTTATTGGTACCAATTACTACTGAAAATATCAACGAGATGTTTATTTATATTTGAAGACATATTAAAGGCTTTAACGCTTGTTTTCGACTCGCACTACTATTCATGATTGTACAAAACTTTTGGCAGGTACTGTATTAAAAAGTATGTTTAATGAACAAGAGTCGAGAGTATAATGAGCTTTTTTCTCCCTATCTACGATTTTGCCAGTGCGCATCCAAGACAATGGAAAGAGCACATCGCTAGAGAAAGTAAATGAAGTATAACAAGAGATGACTATTCTTATTTGTATTAGAAGTTCGAAAAAAAAAACAGTCTAAAAATGATTTGATCAGGAAAAATCGTACTTTCGGTAAAACTCATATACGAGCCCCAGGAAGAAAATACAACACCCCCTTCCGAGGTTTTTAACGTTCTCACCTTCGGCTGGTGTGCCAGATTCACACCCGAAAGGGAATGTCGTATTTTCGTCCTTTGGTGTGTAATACAGATAAGACAACATTTTTATCGAACATAGGAATTACTAATTTATTTTTCGGAATTTTCCTTTTTATGCCGCACTAACGGAAATATAANGATGCACTTCAACAGAAAAGGTCAGAACTAATCAACAGGAAAGGTGTAGTGTTTCACCAAGACAACGCGAGACCTCACACAAGTTTGGTCACTCGCCAAAAGCTTTTACAGCTTGAATGGGATACAATGCTACACCCACCATATTCTCCTATTATTTGTTCCGGTCACAAAAAAACGAAATGACTTTCCGAACAACCCTATAAATTATTTCAGTATTTAACAACGGAATGTTGTACTATTTCAAACAAAACAATTTGGGCCTTATCAGTAGCAGTTTTTCAATAGTTTTTTGCATAAATTCAATTTATGATATAAATTAGTTCGGTCTAAACCTTTTAGAACAAGATGCTACAATATGAATATAATTTCTTGTTGTACGTAAATATAAGTGTCTTACAATTAGTCTTGGTTAGTACTATAATTCATTTAACGCTAGTTACACATCCATTCGTATAAACATTTACTTTAAAATTAAAGAATTAGGACAGCTGTTATTGCTTTCGATTAAGGCTCACGCCAGTTGGGCATTAGAAACACACCATGTAATATTTAGCGATGTTGTTAGTGATTTGACCAAGCTGTTACAGCACAGCAGTGAACAAATTTAATGCTTTGCTCAAAGCTGTAATTAGTGGGAGGACCTGGGGTTCCACAATTTATTTGTAATTATCTTTTTCGTGCGTTTTTTTTTTTTAATAAATTCAAAAATTATTAACCATTTTAAAGGTAAAATATTACTGTACTAAAATAATATTTTTATGATTACATACAAAAGTCTAAATCTCCAAATGTTCTTCTACATTCAGTTCTACATAGATTCTGGTAAACAAACAAGAATTTTATGAATTCAAAATTTCTAAATTAATCAATAATCCATTTAGCCCGATGGTCCTATAAGCAATATACTCCATAAAAGCAGAACCTTACAAAAGGGATTTTGATCGTAAAGAAATTCTACTGAAACTGATTTCAAAGATATTTCTGATAGGAAGCAAACAATAGCCGATCTGCTCTTATATTTATAGGTATTCCATTCATAAAAACAAAGTTTTATAAGGATATAAAACAGTCCATCTTTCATACATACTTTATTACCGTCCTTTAACGTTTTTTGGTCCTATACAGTTCGTTGTCTTTTAAGTAAATAGATACGGAAGGCAGTTTTATTGTCAGAATCGTGTTGGGTCCTTATGATTTCATCAGATTTACGAATAAAGAGTGGGGCGCGACTCAAAACGTCGAATAAACAACAAGAACAATAACAACAGGGGTAACCGCTGTAGAGGCTGTGAAAATAATTGTCCCATTAAATAATCACCGACACTGTCAGTCATTAATAACAACAATCCGTGATGACATGGCTTCTTCGATACCGCCAATTCGTCGGTAGTAAAAGAATAGCAGTGATACCACCACAACACAGGACAACAAATAATAACGTGTTCGTTCATAATAACAAACGAATATTAGTGACGAAAACTACCGGAATCTCTGTGGATATATATAATCGGTATTAAAATTTTGATTTTTAGTTGTGGAGGTGAAACAATGACAATAGGGGATATTGTCCCGATACGTTGGTGAATGAGTAAGTGTTGATAAAAAATACTGTGCGAGAGTTCTGTCGTTGTGTACAACAAACAGCACGTGAGTAGCGTAAGCGGGAGCTTTTCGGGCGCGCGTGCGACTTGTGCCGCGACGAGAGCGCGGACTGTGGTATTCCTGGGCGGGAGAGGCGCGAGCGCACAAGCGCCCTTACCTAACCCAGACGCTGCCGTCGAGCCCAGGTCAGCGATCCGGACGCTCGGCGACGACGTGCCGACGGCGCGGACGACGCGCCGGCAACGGACCACCGCCGACAGCGCTCCCGCGACAACAACCGCGGACGGAAGGAACTACACCGGTGACCCACAGAGGGAGACGGAAATGTAACAATTTCGGGAAAACAACACGCGTCGGAATAATAAACATATAGAGCAGGACGAGGTAATAATATGATAACGTGAACGTTTGGGGTTATACGTATTTCAGTAATATAGATGCATGGAAATAAAATTGGTAAAGTCTGATATCGATAATTATTGGAATTTTTATGTTCCTGAGGGGGTCGGACAAACTAATTAGGTTGGTCTTTAGTCTACGGTTCAAATGATTTATTTTGTTACCATGAACCTGTAGTTGTTTGTCTACGGAATTTTCACTGTATACCATTTATTAAAAACGTTTCACCAAGAGGTAACGGTCTTAACTTTCCTATCGGGTTGTTCGGAAAGTCATTTCGTTTTTTCCCGACAGAGAATTTAATTGTATTCTTTTGCACCCAACTTCATATTTAAGCCGTATAATTGTTATATGCTTTGAGAGCTCATATAGCAAGGCTTGTGTGTGAAAAATTCCAATTAATTCTACGCAGTAGTTTTTGGTTGGTGCCCTTTTAAATATGGAGAGCGATAAGCAGCATTTTCGACATATCTTACTTTTTTACTACAGAAAGGGTAAAAATGCTGTTCAAGCCAGAAAGAAATTGACTGATGTGTATGGAGAAGGTGTGTTGACAGTACGCCAGTGCCAGAACTGGTTCGCTAAATTTCGATCCGGCAATTTTGATGTCGAAGATGCACCACGTTCGGGAAGGCCGGTTGAAGCTGATAAAGACGCGATAAAGGCATTAGTTGATGTGAACCGGCGAATAACAACACGTGAGATCGGATTGAGGTTAAATTTATCAAATTCAACAGTTTATGACCACTTGAAAGGCCTGGGATTATCCTCGAAGCTCGATGTATGGGTTCCCCATGTTCTCACAGAGAGAAATCTGTGTCGCCGCATTGACGTCTGCGATTCGCTTCTCAAACGTCACGAAAATGATCCGTTTTTGAAGCGCATCATCACTGGGGACGAAAAATGGGTTGTATACAACAACGTCAAACGCAAGAGGTCATGGAGCAAAAAAGATGAACCGGCTCAAACCATTTCCAAAGCCGATATTCACCAAAAAAAGGTGATGCTGTCTGTTTGGTGGGATTTTAAAGGAATCGTTTTTTTTTAGCTTTTACCGGATAACACAACGATTAATTCGGAAGTCTACTGTCATCAGCTGGACAAACTGAATGATGCACTTCAACAGAAAAGGTCAGAACTAATCAACAGGAAAGGTGTAGTGTTTCACCAAGACAACGCGAGACCTCACACAAGTTTGGTCACTCGCCAAAAGCTTTTACAGCTTGAATGGGATACAATGCTACACCCACCATATTCTCCTATTATTTGTTCCGGTCACAAAAAAACGAAATGACTTTCCGAACAACCCTATAAATTATTTCAGTATTTAACAACGGAATGTTGTACTATTTCAAACAAAACAATTTGGGCCTTATCAGTAGCAGTTTTTCAATAGTTTTTTGCATAAATTCAATTTATGATATAAAAAATTGTTTTATTATGGTTCAATTTGTTCCGTCCTCCTATACCTATTAAGGAAGTTGCCCTGATATAATAAACTAGTGGAAATTCAGCGAAAAACTATAAATAAGGATATAAGTATTTATGTATAAATCATGGAAAGTTTTTGATTGTTAACTTTAAAACACTAATATTTTATTAAGTACAGACACAAAATAACTGTTAAGAAATACAAAAACAACAGAAACTCAGCCAGAATTCCTTAAAAAGAAAAAGGTCTACGAAATAATAATAAATTGATTCTGACCAGACGCGGCTATAAAAAGAGTTTATATTTTCAAATAAAAGAACGTCATCAAAATCGATCGCAAAATTTATTATTCATCAAGTCACATAAAAAGGGCATCAGAATAATCAGAATACCAGTTATGTCTAGATTTTAAGAAGGGTCTAAAAATATTTTAAGTGGTTTTCGAAATTCAGACAGATTGATTTTTTTCGATGATCGAACAAAGGAAGCCGAAGCTCTTCCGAAAACAGGGAGTCAGTACTGAATCGAAGTAGGTATACAATAAAACATTATAAATTGATTTATAATGTCATTTTCTTGTAAATATACTACCATTATTACTCTTTCTTGTGAAATTTTATTAGTCGTTAGTTGCGAAGTTCGTTCCACTACTACAAATACAAATCGAAAATTTATTTGTTTCAATCTCCGTTTTTACCGGAAACGAAAGTCCCTTTTAACGTCATTAGGAGAACTGGTTTGATTTAAATTCGCCGGTCGTAATAAAATTAGCCGCTTCCATCTACCTATTTCGACACTGTGAATAAGGAGTAATAAGGTTTACAAGGAAATAAAAAAATCAATCTCGCACTTCTTTGTTCAAGAGCCCGGATTTGCGAGGTACAAAGTAAAAAAATGCCTACAAATCTTTTAATGTTCCTTATTAGCTTAGGAACTGAAGCAATTTATTTTTTTTTTTGCATAAAAAATACAATTTTATTAAGAAAATGTCATAACTACAACAACTATAATTTTTCATTGATTTTACTGATTATTTTGTCCCTACTGATCTCAACTGGGCCCGTACAGCGCTCAGCATTGTTTGCGCTCCTACAACTATATCAAAATTCTATAAACAATTTTTGAATCATTCCATGCAATTCTTATGATAGTTTCGTGGCTTAAAATAAGGTTTTATTTGACCACGAAATTTATGCTTCTTACCATTTTTTTTTAAAACAAGCGACTAATTCGTAAAGAAGCAAAATAAAAGTTCAAAATCTGATAGATCAAGTATTTTGACTTTCGAAACAATAAAAAAATTCTAATCGAATTTTTACTTACAATGAAATCTTACCAAACAACCCTCGTAATTGCTTGTCAGGCCTAAAGGAAGAATGGATAGTCACATTGTAAGTACCTATCCATATCAAAACGAAATTGTTTATTATGTAATAATAATTGCATATTAAATTAGAAATTAATTATTTTAGCATTAGTAGCTCGGGGTGATTCATATAGCACGAGGACGAATAATTTGAAAATTAGTAGTTAACTGACGCATCGACCGATTTTTCACTGCAATTTTTTCATTATACTTACGCTACACAATTTGTGACTACGCCGCTACAGTCCGTGAGCAAACTAAAATACTTGCTCAACTGTCAGGCTTACGTGGTATTGAAAACACTTGAAATACAACTTCCCCACCTCCAATGCAATTTTAGCGGCTGAACGGAGCAAAAATCTGTCTTTGCTCCTCCGAGCTGTGATAGTGCGCATTGACTCCCAAACCATAAATATGTTATAATATCTTATTTTACTATTAACTTCCATACTAAGCTGCCGCCGGTTGATTCGTTTCGCATAAAAATTCAAGGGGATGCAATTGCTCTGATGAGAGAGAGAGAGAGAGAGAGAGAGAGAGTTCTCTTTTTACAGTAATAAGACCTTCCTGTGGGCCAAAATACTGAAAAATTCAATTTAATTTTTTCAGTGTATAGTACCTACATAAAAGCGTTTCATCGATTTTCTTTTGTGTTTTACACATCAGCAACAAAGAGTAAAGATTATAAAGAGTACATAGTGTTTCGTATCAAGGGCTCGACTTCAATTTGGAAGTTGTACATGACACACTGTTTACATTCCAAACACTGTGATCGACAGTTTAATGCGGCTTTCAAACCAGAAGTAAGTGCTCCGATAATACCTCCTTTCCGAGGAAGTTAGCAGGAAACGTATCTAAGTGGTGTGGCTTTACCGCTTTGCGTTTCCAACAGCGGTCCAAATCTTTAATGTTTTCTCAGAAGAGAAAGTACACATAGAAATACAAATAAATCGGTGAAAGTAGGATCGATAAGGCTCTAACAGAGTATAAAGTTAATTGGTAAAATCTTATTAATATTTATGGCTTCATAAATTTTTAACGGGGAAATTAAAGCGAAGATAAACCAAAACTCTGGAAGAAAAATGCGAATAGCTAAGCGATAATTGATTTTGCGTTTAAGATGACAGGGGATCGCTGAATTTCCCAATTTAGTGAGAATATTTTATTTGAAAATCGATGCTGGAATTAAAAATTCTCACAATGACTTTGATGGTTCCTATTTTTTAACCAGCAAGGTGTCTTGTCAAATATTGTACTGTCTTTAACACAAAAAGCACTAATGCAATTTTATCAAGTTTAGTTGAGTTTGAGTATTACATTAGTGACATTCTAAGTACCATATACTTAACATTCAAATATGATAAAGCTATATCAGAGTAGCAAAACAATTGTCGTTTCAAATCATCATCATAAGGTCGTCAGTCCTAAGACTGGTTGGACACTCTGTCTTATTCTGAGCTAATGTTCGCATTTCCCGAAAACTAGAACAACCTACATTCTTAACTATTTGCGAATAGTAATCAAATCTAGGTCTACCTCTACCCATTCTAACACTCGTTTCTGCCTCTAACATATCTCTGACTAGACCTTCATGCCTGGGAAGGTGTCCTACTAACCTATCTCACCTAATTCTTGTTGATTTCCACAGAATCCTCAATTCTCCTATTTTTTCTAATACGTCTTTACATTTCTAACCTTCTCTTTCCACGGTATCCTCATCATTCGCTTGTAACACGCTTGTAACCTTTTCTTTTCCGAGGCGCTCATCGTCCATGTTTCGCACCCGTACAGAGCTACGCTCCAAACATACAGCTTTAACAACATTTTTCGAATTTCTAAATTAACCGTTCGCGAGCATAGAAGTTACTTTTTTCTATTGAAGGCGACTCGACCCTGCGCTATCCTCTGCTTTATATCCCTATTACTCCTTCCGTCCTATTATCTGACTTCCTATATATAGTCACTTCTTCTAATTTGTCGTCTCCTATGTTTATATTCGCCCTTTCCCTACTTTTTCTTCCCTTTCATACCAGTATTTTTGTTTTACTTTTGTTTATTTTCATACAATACTGTTTTGTCAATACAGCTTCCATCTTATTTAAAGCTATCCCAAATAGAAAAATGTTAAAAGTTTACAAATCGTATTCGTTTGTTTTAAACAAATTGAGTAATGACTTTTATCAAGTAAACGTCAAGTATAAAAGATAGCTTTACCGTTGTACGGAACCTTTGGTGCGTAAGTTCCACATGTACTTGACCCCTTTCTATATTATACTAGCATTCTTAAAATCGTACATATAAATATACAGGTACGGCAAATTGTTTACGAGGCATTGAAATAACATATTGTTTGACGGCATTTTTTATTCTTATATCCTTAGAATCTTTTGAACATGGCTTTAAATTACATTTATTGGATTTTATTATTATATTATTATTTAATTGTTTATGTATATGAAAAGTTCACCACTGAAGGTATTTGTACGAATTTTCCTATCGATACCACGTCGTATTTTCCGAAAGATACTGTAATTTATTTCCTTATTATACGTAAATTTTGTCGAATATTTCTGTCAGAAATAACTCAGAAGAGGTCGTTTTTCAACAAGTCAGCCTCCGATGTCTGACCTAGTTACGATCAAAAATATATGTCACATTCGTTACGTATCTATCATACTTAGTTGATGCTAACGCGGAAACTTCAGTTTTCTACACACACACACACAGATAGGAATTAGATATGTATATGTACCTAGATTTATGAATAGGGATAAAAAGTACCTATTTCCTCCAAACCGCGAATTTCCGCCTTTAAATGGATTTCTATTCAGGGTGGCAGTAGAAGAGCTCGAGGGAAAAAATGAGCTTACATCCCTATGTTTATAGGCAAAGGAAGAAAATGAAAATTGAAATGGATAAGTAGGAAAATAGGAAGAATTATCGCATTAAATGTTGGTACAATATTTTCAGATTTTATCTGGTTTTCATAATATGAATCAAACGTTCGTTTATTATCTTCTAAAATTAGATGGAAAGACCTTTGCATATTAATAAAGCTAAGTTTAAATATCATTTTTACGACGATTTATTTTGATTGCTTAATAAAACCAAAGTGAAAAATTTTACCGTACATTCAAAATTTGATTTTTGCAAAATATAAAGTCACATGCGTATTTATTTGTTAGACTAAACTTCCAATGAAATTTAGTAAGATAGTTATTTTTACCCTACTCCTTATCCTCCCTTACAAAAGCAATGTTTCGCTAGATTTCCAGGATTTAACAGCAGGAGATTAAAAATAATCTAAAAGCATTATGCTAAAAGTCCTTTAATGTTATCTTTCATATGATGAAATGGCGTTTTTAATTTCTTGATCGTCTTCAATAACGAACGAAATCGGTAGACGAAAGTATATTGAAAACTATGTACCGTACGCCATCTAACGTGCAGGACGCCTTACGCGATTATTGTATAGATTTCTCGCAGGATACAGCAAGGACAACGCTAGAAAAATGTCGCGGTGGCGCTATATACATACTTACGCATACAAATGAGAAGCGATGTGTAAAAGAAATTAATCCAAGATGATGCTGAAAGATCACATTAATCATAGGGGAGTTAGCAGGTAGAAATTTTAAATTAAATTCTCTTTATATTTTCGCACATACAAAATCGAGAAAGAACTGATTAAGTCCTTGATCAATGATCTATAGAAGCTACCAGACTCGTATCGCGATTTTGATCTCATCAGCACTCCATAGGCAGTTTCGATAAATCACCTAACAAACTGAAGATAACTCGATAAAATTAAGACTTCTATAGCGTAAAGAAAACAAAATAATGTACATTATCCTTTGCAAATAAGGACACTATTATTATTATCCTGCACATGAATAAACTTACGGTTTTCTACAATGTTGGTGATTCAGAACTGCAGCGAATGGCATTGTAATCCTTCACGTTCATTACTTTTTGTCATCAACACGTCCTCCCCTTTTCTTTTTTTTTAATTTTTTCGCGACGTAACATTCACTTTTTCAAACAGGTGACGTATTTTCTCATATTTTCAACCCGCATGCCGTCGATTAGCACCGTTACTGAGCCCACATGGAAACACAGTGGATGAAAAATTTATTGAAGTATTTACACTGGTACATAGTTCATATATATATAGCTATATATAATAGTTGTGGCTGAATTAATTCAATATATGCAGAGATAGAATCGCGGCCGACCAATACAACGCGTATACGATATTGTAGGTTTCTTTCTACGCCAAATTAGCATATTTACCCCCGTAAAGGGAACGCAGGACGTTAATTTACATACAATAGCTCCCAGTTGTATTACTACTGCAGGAACAGTGTACGACCAGCGAATAGGATTTGAGGTATATTCTGAAGGACAACTGTTATTTTACTAATTGCCACATCAGACACATTTTAATTAAGACAGCAAATCAGCATTACTTCAGAATTATGTATTCTTATTGAATAAAAGGCTCGACCTTCGAATGAGGTCGAGGGTCAAGTTGAATGTCATATAAAAAGGTACCAATTGATATCGAATTCGTGTGTGTACCCTTCGTGAATTTAATGAAGTAAATTTTTGACCACTTCCTAGCAGTCATCATCGTAGGGTTGTCAGTCCTAAGACTGATTGGATCCGAACCTTTACTGTCTCCTATCCCGAGCAAATCCCTAATTCATCCTTAATTATTTGTGAAAAGTAATCTAATCTAAATCTCTAAACCTCTACTCCTTTTAATTTCCGTTTCTGCTTCTAATAATATTGCCTTTAGCCTCTCATGCCTGAGATGTGTGACCTTTGTTCTCCTTGTAATACCTCCTCATTTCTAACCTTCTCTATCCACGGTATTCGCATTCACTTGTAATATCACATTTCAAACGCTTCTAACTTTTTCTTTTCCTCAATGAGGTAATTTAAAAAATAGGAGTCGCCTCCCTGTTCCTAGTAGTCTATCCAAAAACATAACTTATAGTAAATTTTGTTCATATTTCTGATATGCTGAAATTTCGTAGGTACCGAATTCTTATTGGCTAATCTTTCATTTTCATCCCCTCGTCCCCATATTTAATAAGAAACACAACTATAATTAAAACATCCACTTATAGCCTGCATAATTTTACATAAGCGATGTTTTACTTAATAAACTCAATAAGACAACTTCAAGTCTTTAATGTTTAAAGAATTTTGATAATCTAATGATTCAAATATTAAAAAAGGTTCCGGCCGCTAGGTAAACGTGTGTAAGTGTCCCATTTTTCTCTAGCAGAATGTGTAAGAAACATTACCATCAGGAATTCGGGATCGTTTGGTTTTTTTTTGGTAGCATTATCCGCACTTCGTGTAGAAATCGAGGTTGAAAGACATTTCAGTAGATGATACTTGAAAAGAACAAGAACCACTGAATAAAGCTGATCATCCTGAGGGAATTCACCCGCATGGCATTGCATTACTAATGACTTTCTAGATGATGCTGTCATCTCTCTCTCTGATGAACACGATCAACAAAAAGACGAAGGCGGAGAATAACAAGAAACCAATTTCATTTTAGAATATTCTAATTAGAAAATACCTAAACCTATGGTTACTTTTCCACGTATTCAACTAAGAAAGTAGGAAAATTAAGTTGTCAAGAACGCAATCCTACACTCAAAAGGAAAAATTATGGTACGCCCTAATCTTAACAACCAAATATATCTTACAATATAGGAGTCATTTATTAAAGTACGCTAGATTCAACCTGATAATCTATTACTTAGGAAAGGCGTCAAATGTATGAATTTATACATATGAATAAACATTCTCGAAACATTTACAAATAACTTACCAACTGCATCCATCATCGTCAGGTATTATTCATTCATAAAATGATGGTTGAATAGACTTACCTGAAACAAAATAGAGAAATATTAAAAAGCTAAATTAAAGCAATTGTTACGTTTTTTTAAAATGAAATATTCTCAATTTTTACCCACTATACACTTCCTCAAATTAATGAGGAAAAATTTGTTGCTGTTGTCATCTCTCGTAGCTTAGTGGTCAAAGCATTGACGCGTAAAGCCAAAGAGCCCGGGTTCGATTCCCGGCGGGAACAACAAATTTTTCCTCATTAATTTGAGGAAGTGTGTAGTGGGTAAAAATTGAGAATATTTCATATTAAAAAACTAACTCAATTTCTACATTGTATGTATATTTACAATTGTTACGTCTATATCAAATCTAGTTAGATACTCAACTAGTTAACAAAAAGCTCCCAAAACGGGCTTTTTCCGATTTTTCCAGAAATCTCAAATCACCGTTATCCTAATATAAGTTTTGTCGAAATGTTAATTGCATATTTGCATATGTAGAAGAATTATACGACTAAACAATAGACTTCGTTAATTAGACAGGGTCTTTCGCATGAGTAATTATCCCTTTATTGGTCTTCAAGTAATATTTTACCGCTACTAAAACCGTTAGTTACTTATTTCGAAAATTTATGTATGAGTTGTGCCGTCCTTTTGGCGGAAAACTTTAAATTAATGAAATTTGAAATTGTTTCTGCAGTAAGTCCTGGAGTAGTAAGCGAATTTGCTAGTGTTCTTTGCAGAATTTATGTGAATTTCTCTAGTGACGGTAACTACTTAAACTTCTTGCCGGAGAAGATGTTACAGTTGTTGAATTGCTGAAAGTATAAAGAACAAGTCACGGAAATATCCTTTGAATATGAGTAAAGTTTCGTGAAACACGTTTAAATTCGGGAGATGGTAATAATGTTTACAAAATTAAAACTTGTACGTACATACATTAACATTCTGTACTCAGTTGAACCTCTTTTTTTGTTTTATCGGGGGAAAATTGTGTATCATTAAGTATAAAATATTATTCTTCTTCAAAATTATTTAAAAAAAATCGGTTAGCAGCTGTCCACGCGAACGCATCGCTCACTCAGGTAGGAGAGAGATAGATGTCGAACGCTGCCGAACGCGGAGGCCGATTGTGTCTTTGTCGCTCGTTCCGCGCTCTCGCTTGTGAATGCTCATTTTAAAAAAACAGACCACAACATGTGCAGTTAATTCCTTTTTGAATTTAGTTTTATTACAATGTTGTTGACATTGATTTAGATGTCATAAAATTTATTCACTTTGTCGTAAAGTTCCCAGCTTATGGTCAATCAAAAACGATTACGTTGGTTTCACGGAACAACACACCGAGTGACAACGTTAATTGATGATATGATTAACTCCTAAAAGAAGCAACGCAATTTCAATTAACATTCAAGGAAATTAATAAATAAAAGGAAAAATTGATTTGGAGTAATTGTAATATACCTATAATTAAACAAATAAAAAATAATAATAATGTGTCCCATTAGTTGTTATTAAAATTTAGATCACAGTAATTGAAAATTGTAAATAATCTAATCAGCAGAATTCAGAAATATATTTTTTAAAATTTATCCTCTAACAGGGTGAAAATGTGGTTCAAAATTTAAAGTGTCGAATACGCCCAAACCGCTGTGTCAGGAAGCTTAAAATTTTCACAAAGATTTCTTATGGAATAGTACCGTCTACTATAAAGTGAGTTTTCAAAATACAACCCTTAGGTGTAAAATGGGGGTTGGTGACATAATCGGTTCCTATCCGGTCGCATTTTCCGAAAACAGCTGGTTTATATTATATATACGTAATTAAGATAAGTACCTAAATCTAGGTATTGTCATGCCCAGCGCATTCATCAGAATTAATAAATCGTTTTATAGTTTCTCCGAATAGAATTTAGAGAGAAGGAGCTAAGACTTAAGGAAGTTAGTCAAACACATTTATAAAATCTTTTATATTATATGTAAATATTTACGAGAAATATCAACATTAGAAGAAACAGAATAGCTCAAAACCATAACGCCAAAATACGACACTGTTGTTATCCGAAGTACTTTTCGGTAACACTGAAGTTTACTTCAATCCCTGAAGAAGGCAACCTTGTTACCGAAAAGTGCTTCGGACAACTACAGTGTCGTGTTTTGATGTTGGGGTTTTGAGCTATTCTGTTTGTTCTACAACAACCGCCAAAGTTTTTCCAATCTTTATAAATATCAACATGTTTTAGAATTGATATTGATCTTGTACATTGTTTTTTTTAATACAGTGTAAACTCTATATAACGTCCCTTAAGGGACTGAACATTTTTCGGCGTTATAAAGAGTGGTTGTTAAATGAAGAGAAATAAAAGATATTATTTGACTATTCTACAATAATATGTGTTAAGATATGTGTATATTTTTTAGTAGGTTATAGTTATTTTAAACTTTTTTATTTCTATAATTTAATTTCATCAAATTCCTTTTCGTAGAATGTATTTATATTTAAACTTTCTAGCAGTATATTTACCAAAAGTTGTATGTATCACTATAGTTCAGGTAATTGGGTTTTGCCAAAAGGTAGTTGTACATTTACCTGAATTAGAGTAATGACCCTGTTGTCATGGAGATTTGCACCCTCTTTGCTATATTGTGCACTATTCTCACCCGCATATAAATATGCATGTTCATCCAAAAACATTCAATATTCAATATTCTATATTCAACATTTCAATATTCATTATTATTTCAACATTTCACATTCCAGCAGTTATCATTAACATTTTATTTTATTCAAGCAACATCTAATTTTCATTTAGTAATCTTGTACAGTTTTGTATTTATTTAGTGTTAAGATTGTAAATATAGTTTTTTACTGTTGCGTCCGAATTTTTATTGAGCTACGAAAACAAATAAGTGTTCGGTGCCATTTTGCTACCCGCAATTTACCAACAGCACCGTTTAAGTCAAAACAATATGCATTTACCAATATAGTACACATTTTGCACACGAACATTATTATTCATACATTGCGTATAGCCTGTTATCTTCGTCTGACGTTTTTTGCTGCTCCAATATTTTAATTGTATTTTGTTACGCATCTTACTCATACCTTGAGATACTGCTGGATCAATTTGGTTATATAAAAAGTATTTTTTTAATAGTTTCGCTGCATCAAGTGCTTGTTTGATGCTTGGTGGAGGGACAGGATCGTCTTCTTCAACAACGTACACAGCTGCAGTTCTTATCTATTTCGGCAACTTAGGAACTACTGCTTAATGATTTATAATGTCGCGTTATTATCGTTAAATAGAGTGAGCGTGACGCTTTATAGAGTGTAATATTGTATAGAAAACAATGTAAACCAACCAAAGTCAAGCAATTTCGACGTTTTAAGGAGTTTTTCGTTAAATCGAGTGACGTTATAAAGAGTTTACACTGTATTTGTTATTCAGTTCTTCTTTGCTCGCACTCTTATTATCGTCCCGCATTGATTTCCCTTAAGAATTTTCCCTGCTTATAACCTAACCGTTACTACGAAACCTGTTTAAGCTCGTTAATAATTTTTTTTTTCGAATACAAAAGTGAAGTACTATTTTTAGGAACACGAAGTTCATGCTTTCATATAGGTACAATGAGATCTCCTCGATCTTCCCGTAACGACCGGAAATCTAGCATGTTGGTTGGAAACTATATAACATCGTTGAACATATATATACCTAAACATGTGAGTATGTTAAAGCCTTTGTTATAGATCCCGTTAATGTAAATCAATTTGGTAATATCCTTTGTTAGATGAGCCTGCGGCATGTAATTAAAAGGTTCTTCTGTTTGACGCAATAAAGTCTAGGAATAAATTAATTAGATACATCCGTTTAATACAACGAATGAATATCCTTTGTTGCAATCGCTTAATGAACTTTTGACTCTAATCTCCAAAGGTAGGCACACATTTGGGATTCTGACAATACAAAATAGTCACACGTTTGTACATGTTGTTGATGAAATTCATCTAGCCATTGTATAAAACAATAGACGTTTAATAATTAGTGGTTTTTAATTGACTGCACTGATGGGTGGATTTATTCAGTTTGATTACTAAATTCAATGATGAGGTAAGTTTATTGGTAGATAACATACAATACAAAACTATAGATACTTTCTAAACAAGACTTTGACTAGAAAAAAGGGGCAAGCGTGTAT
Organism: Agrilus planipennis; assembly: GCF_000699045.2. Lineage (NCBI taxonomy): Eukaryota > Metazoa > Arthropoda > Insecta > Coleoptera > Buprestidae > Agrilus > Agrilus planipennis. Next base: position 3,946,237 of record NW_020442464.1, read on the forward strand.
GACAACGTAATTTTTGGATTATCGGTTGCTATTAAGAGGTTAACTTCTGAAACCTGTTAAATTGCCTCCTTTTAGACATAGCCGCCAGGGGTCACACGTGGCGCGTGACGTGAAGCGAGACGTTACACTTTTCGCTTTCATACCCTAATAAACTTTCTTCCTACCGTCGGTAAAGAAGTTTCACTTCAATAAAATTTGCAATCACAAATTACATTCAATTTTTATTGATAAAACTCTGTATAACTTCTTCTCAAATATTTGTAGTTATTAGATAATAAATAATGAATGTAATATCTACTAACAAACAAATTGAATAAGCAGAATGTAAAAATAAATCGGACAAAAGTTACTGACAGAATGTAGTAGTTTTGTTTCGTGCAAAGTCCAAAGAGAGCGAGTGATACAAGGTAACCGAGAAAAATAGAACTTAAGATATAAATAAAAAGAACAAAACTCATTATCAAGTTGATTAAAAAACTTCTTCTCATAGGCACCTAAAAAAAACTCTCTAAGATATTGAATTCCGAGTTCCTTCTTATTCTGCTCTAAATGGGGTTTTGCGATTTCATGTGCACATTATATTTACTATTTTAATGTTATTTAAGTTCGGATGTTTTTTAAAAAAATTCCCTCCTGCTGCTAGTTCATTATAATCCGTGTTCAAATTTCACTTATTAATTACTTAAATTGTATGGAATTGAGTTCCGCGACGTTTTTTGACTTCAATTCCCACACCTTTAAAGTTCAAAATGAAACTAGGTATCAAAATGTTATTTACATAACCGACCCTCCTTTACTTTTATATTACAGTTCTTACTTTTATATAGGATCTTTTCTTGGTAAAGAAAGAAGTTGATCGTCGGGTCTCGTTGTCTACAGCAAAGCTTTTAGTAAATTGACAAACACATCTACATGTATGTCTAAAATATTCATGTATCTACTGTAATAATCATGTTTGCTAGATATTTTACCGTTCGTTGCGACGAAAATACGTACTTACGTACAGGTCTGACGAAGGAAGCTGGCGAACGGTCGCGCAGGTACTTGCCCATTTATGACCTATTTGGGTAAGTCACTTATACCCTAATAAGCTTTCAGTAGGCGTAAATTATAGTATTAATACAGATAGGACAGTAGCGTACTAGAAATTAATGTAAAAACATGACTTATCAATATCAATCCACGCCATTTTAAAATTTCCGCCAGTTTCCAGCGTCAGGCCTATACATATAGCTATGGGAAAACGTTAAAGTTTTCAGGTTGTATTTTGGCTTCCTTGAATAGCTTTCCTTCAGTAAAATGTTAAAATATAACATATGCTTTCTATTAAATTATCACAAGTTTCTTGGAATTATAAGAATATCTCGATTTTAAAAACATAAAATATGAAATAAATATAATGAAAATTCTTACAATGACACTTACGGATCTGTAAAGTTCTTAACGATGAAAGGAGAAAGAAGACTACAAAACCCACATTAAGAATTAAAATCAAATATGAAAAATATTAAATTTACGAGCTACTTATCGCATGGTAGTAGATGTAACTGTCACGTTGTTGACAGAAAATGAAAGCTCATGGTCACGAACTACGTTCTAAAGATGTTCGCGAAGAAATCGCCATTGAATCGCTAATTTGAACGCTTATACGAAGACGTTATAATGACGATTGGTTTGATCAAAAGATAAATCATTTCATGGGTAATCAATTTGGGTTCGTGTTTTATTCATATTTTTAGCAGAAATAGAGGTGACAAAATTTTATATTTTTTTGTACTTATAAAGAAAAATACTGGCCAAGGTTTAGTCATGCGTGCTTATTTCAAATAAAGAAGGTTCAGTTTGTTCCGTTTATAGTCCGACAATTTCGTTATATTGGATGGAAATCCAGTTTTCTCCGGGTTTTATTCCTGAAATTACCCGGAACAAGTTTCGCCGAAGCGAAGAAACACGGAAAAAAGTCATGCAGAAAATTTTATCAAACGATTGTGAAAACAAAAAGGAAAAAGACCAATATCTTCATCCAACGAAACGCTCAGTTTATTTAAAATAATAAGGTTAAACATTATACCGATGTGTTACTCGAAACAAACAGCAATTACTATAACTTATAACAATTATTACAACTTTTACGAAGTCGAGGACACTAAACAATTTTTAAGCAGAAGTGATGACAACATAATTAAAGGGCATTTCTCTACTAACGGGGTCAGTTTCACTGAAAAAGTGTCCCAATGATATTTTTGCTTGTTTGATGTAATTGGGCACTTTACATTAAATATAAAATTAAGACAAATGCAATTCATAATGGGGCTAGTAGCAATTTGCAGTAATATACAATTTATACATTAACATTAACAGTTAAATACCCATCAAGCAAATAAAATTGGAAAATATACGACCTCTTTTACAAAAACAAAGTAAAATTTTGACCACCAGGGGACTGTTGCTGGTACCGGTTTCGACTCAGGCTTTCGTTCTAACCACTCACGTGACTCAAAATAGCGGTAGTACCGCCCTGTCCTAACGTAACAAACTTCACATTGGTAACATTCCATTCAACTCAAAATCATAGCTTTGCGACCCTTAGACAACAGTGTGTATCATTGGAAAATTAAAGCAGGGGACTGTGCTCGAAATTTGCTGACAAAAGTTTTTATTCTTTTGCACTAATACATTTCACTGTAACTATCAGAAAGTATGGCATTTACATAAAATCATTATTTATCTCAGCAAAATTGGAGGCGAATTTAATTTCTTAAATTACATGTTTATAAAATTATAGATATACTTTGTTAATTCTTCTGGGCTGGTGACCGACCAGGGGACTGTGTTTTACGATGTCGAATAATACTTTAATAAGTGATGGTATTTCTAATTTAATGTTTTAGACTATGCACGAATTATTATTATTATAAATTTAATCTTCTAAAATAATTACAAGTGTTTCAGTAAAATTACCGTGAGACAGCGTGAGACAGCAAGTAGCCCTGTTAGTTGAGAAATGCCCTAAAATATTTTTGGTATTTTGGAAAAGACCTTCGAATCGTTCAACAGGATTATTTATCCTTATTTGTTAACTATGTACTTCCTTAAATAATAGAACAAATGGCATTAATTTATGTTAAAATTATTACTTATCATTCATTCAATTGTCTATGATAAATGACAGGATATTTAACACTTCGTAATAAATTTTCCTCTATGACAGAATGTTTGTCTCAAAGGGATTAATATAAATAATTCATAATTGTTTACCTTGGTATCGCGAACTCTTTAAAGTAATCGTTCATAGCGAACATGGACTGCATGATGATAGTGGAGTGTAGGTGCTGGTTGGGAAAACTGTAGATAGAGATGTGACAACGTGGACAAAAAAATTTGTCGGTTTGTTTCCCAAGTTTTAATTAGTGCATGTGTACCATTGTATGTATGTCTTGTCTCCACGCCTATCTGTGTGTGTGTGTAACTGTGTTCAACAGTTTGTGACAGATCGTCAACCACTCAAAAACACTAAAACGGTCCTAAAGTGTTCCCTCTGTGTTTCCCCGTATGCAGGCCACTCGTATGCGCCACGTTCACAGCGTATAATAATCGTGGTTGTACTATTTTTTTTTAACGTGTCTTTACGTAAGTTCAAGTGTCAAAGAGAGAGTTTTCACGTGTAAATGTGTTTGCGTGTAGATGAAAAGAAACAGAGTTGTCGTCGTTAAATTTTCCTGTGATAATTATTATTTGTCACGTAGAACGGACGAAAAAAAGAGAGAGAGAGATAGAGAAGGGAAGAGATTTTATTCCGTTGTAGGTATATGTTTAATAAATATGAGATATAGGATTGCATCGTGTTTCTGTTTCTTTTGAAAACCGAGCATGCGATCTCTTTTCGATGACTGTGGCTGCCACTATCAGGAGGCACTCGGTCCGAAAAATAACCCCGGAATTCGAGATATTGTGCATGCGCATACTCGCAGTTGCATTGTGCTGCAGCTTGAAAATTTCTTTCATTAACCCATTTCTGTATTGATTAAAATTGTCCTCTCACCATCGTACGCTTTTGTTTTGTTTTCTTTTTTTCGTTTTAATTGGACGCAACCGACGGCCGACGATAACCCATGACCAGAGGGAGGAAAATTGTTTTATTACCTTCAAAATACCCTTTGCATATACAGAGTGATTTGTTAAACACTTCCATTGAGAAAATAAAAAATTATTACTGAAAATTTCTACATCTGGTATTCCAAGAAATCTCTCCAATTATGAGTTTTCACATTTTCATGACCTATCGTGGGTTGTACCTACGTCTTCTGCATTGTTTTGCCGACGTTTCGTAAACATTGCAGTATCAGAGTATCCATTTTCCAGATAAAGTAGAAATACTCGAAATGAAAAATATCAATTTCATTTTCTCAAAACTTGTGTGGACCACGTCATTCTCTTCCACATTAAGAACGATTGATGTGAAGATTCTTTTCAATTTGCGGCTCAAATATATTTCCATTTATATAACTGTCATGTAAACTAAGATTAAGACAAAAGTCTTGGTATATTAATAGTCAATGATAGCCTGAAGAGATAAAAAAAGGTTATTGATGGTTTGTTTTAACAACAGAACATTTTCATTCATCTGCATTGCGTCTCATACACCTCGTTCTTACACACACGTTGCGTGGATATGTGTTTATACGAGGGTGTGTACACACAAATCGATATGGGAGAGACAATAAAAAAACAATAGAGAAGACATTTATACAACATAAAAGAATTACTTAGAATTAATTAGAATCGTTTTACTGAAGGTATTCTGCATGACATTTTACAACATATACTGAGCATGTTAAGAACTTCAAGAAATTGCGTAAAATAAACCCTTTTGGTATCATTTCATGTAATATTAAGCTACGTTAATACTAACTGGTGACCTCTAAGTATTTTTTAGGGACCCTAGAAATTAACATCACCCTATATCATACAACAAAATTGCATACAATTGTACATGCTTAATGTATCTGTCTTTAACATCTCTTTCTAGAGTAAAATTAAAGTATCTTATTTTGAGATGAGCCCGGCCGGATTCTATGCAAAACCACTTCGGTTAATTTGTTTTGATGGACTTTTCATTGAATACCATACCATACTCATCCACGTCCCAATCTACATCAAGACCCGTTCAAAAGAAGTCGTTTAAACACTAAACCAACGAAATTTTAATTCTTGGTTGGAGGATTTTCAAAGGAAAAAGTTAAGTTGAAGCCGTTTACACGAGCCTATAATGTTCATAAAGTAGAAAGTTATTGTTAACCAAAATCTGATACCAACAAGCAAAGAAATTGTAACAGTTCGATCTTACTATTACATTCTTCTTCATGAAGTCAAGAACTATATCAAAATAACAAATAATTTGGTACACTAATCACTAAATATTGGCCGTCGAACTTTACTGGATTAGTTTTAAACAACTTTTGTTTTTCCAATTTCAGCGATGATTCTAGAAGATATAAGCAAACAAAACAAAAACAGCGCAATCTTTAATAAATCTAATAACATTGGCTAAAAACACGACCTTATGCGAAAACAACAGGCGGCTTTTTTCATTTTGTTCGATAACATAAGGCAACCGCATACGTGATTTTCATCACAATGGTGTAATAACGGGGTTGCTTACGCACAAAATTGCTCAAAACGTGTACAAACAAGAGGCACAATAACAGAAATCGATACAGGTACGTGCATTTGCAATAGAATGAGGATATCAAAAGTTTAACTCACGATCAGTTATTTTGGTTTGAAGTCGATCGTTTTACATGTTCATGATGTAATTTTCATGGAAAAGCTTCGTGCAAGGAAAAGGCTACATTTCAAAAATATCACTATAGCACAGGGATGGCGAACCTTTACGTATCGACGTGCCATTTTTATAAAGAAAAGTTTAATCAGGTCATAGGCGTGCCATCAAATAATTTTGTCTCTGTGATTATTGCGAAAATAATATCAATTCAAAATTCTTTCATCATCATAAGGTCATCAGTCCTAAGACTGGTTGGACACGTACCTCCACTCTTTCCTATCCTGAGCTAAACTTTTCCTAAAACTAGAACAGCCCACATCCCCAACCACCTGCGAAGAGTAATCCAATCTAGGTCTACCTCTACCCCTCCTAACTCCTGTTTCTGCCTCTAATATGTCTCTGACTAGACCTTCATGCCTGAGAAGGTGTCCTACCAACCTATCTCGCCTATTTTTTATTGACTTCCATAGAGTCCTCTGTTCTCCTATTCTTTCCAATACCTCTTCATTTCTAACCTTTTCTACCCACGATATCCTCATCATCCGCCTATAACACCACATTTCGAACGCTTCTAACCTTTTCTTTTCCGCCGCTCCCACTGTCCATGTTTCGCACCCGTACAACGCCGTGCTCCAAACATACACCTTTAACAACCTTTTTCGAATTTCTAAATTAACCGTTCGCGAGCATAGAAGTGACTTCTTTTTATTAAAGGCGACACGACCCTGCGCTATCCTCTGCTTTATATCCCTACTACTCCTTCCATCCTCACTTATCTGACTTCCTAGGTATCTAAAATCAGCCACTTCTTCTAATTTTTCGTCTCCTATCTTTATATTCGCTCTTTCCCTACTTTTTCTTCCCTTGCATATCAGTATTTTAGTTTTACTTTTATTTATTTTCATACAGTACTGATCTGTCAGTACCGCTTCCATTTTATTTAAAGCTATCTCTAGGTCCTCCTTGCTAGATGCTAATACTGCTATATCATCTGCAAATCTAAGCATACTAATCTTTTGCCCTTGCACATCTATCCCTACAGTTGTACTGTCTTTAATGATGTTGATGGCGTCTTCGATGTATAGATTAAAAAGTAGCGGTGACAGTGTGCATCCCTGCCTGACTCCCTTCCTAATATTTACTTCTCTACGTTGCATCCCCAGCTCTATAACTGCCTGTTGCTCTTTATACAAACTAAGTATCACTCTTCTATCTTTGTAATTCATCCCTACATTTTTAAGTATATTTAACATCTTGTCCCATTTAATATTGTCAAAGGCTTTCTCTAAATCTACAAATCCTATGTACGCAGTGTTGTTGCTGCAGATTAGATGACAAATAACTTATTTTATGGTTGTAAGATGTTACTTTTAGCAGAATGCATGCTGAACTGGAGTCATCTGTCAAACGGTTTCTGAAAATTCCTTAATTAAAGAATCAATCACAGAAACAAATTCTTCAGTAAGTTGGTCTTCGCCTGGTTTCTCATGTATTTTGTCAAATTTGGAAAATACTTGTAGTTTCTTGTGATAAGTCGTTCCCGAAAACTGGCAGTTTAGCCTCAATAGCGCGAATGACATCTATCATGACGATAATTGTTTTATTTATGCCTTGAAGCTTCACTTTTAAATTATTTGACGTGACGTGCCCAAAATATTGTATCGCGTGCCACTAACGCGTGCCATTGGTTCGTCATCCCTGCTATAGGCAGTTTAGAATCTAATGGGTCATGACTTTGGGTGGTTACACGGTAGGAAAACTCCACCGGTTCATTGATTTCTACTTCTTCCTGAAACCATTGACTTCCTGACCATCAACATTTATTTAGTAAACATATAGAACCTTGCATTTTACAGTAAACCCTGAATCTCATATGGTAATAAATGTCACTAATATGCATGACCCATAAAATTCTGAATTACCGCTACTTGCTTATAAAATCTATACGTTGCTGATAATGATTCGTAGCCGAAAATTCAGCAATATTATGCAATTGCAATATCTATTATACACTCTGAGTCGACGTACACGTAATTTTGTTACCCGACACCCTCGAGCAAAACTTGCAAACTTATACTATAAGCTCCATAATATGCAATTATACTAGTCGACAGTAGACACAGGGGGGTGCCCTTTTGAGATGACTAAATAAGCACACACACGTATAAATCGTTATTACAATAAATTACTAAGCATTCAAACAGCATTGAAGAGGAATATTTAATTAAATAAGTTAGAAGAGTAATACCTAGAATTTCCTATCAATTCATAACGATTAAATTGAGAAATTTTGTAATCGGATACGAAATTTTTATCAAATCTTATAGCATACATCCTATAAAATCCAAAAATCGACATTTTAGTTTAGAGACTAAAGTAATCTAAATTCGAAAGGTTATTATATAATTAAGATTGTTACTGGTTTACACAACTTTATATTCGTTTTACAACACACCGATGAAAGAATGTTTTTAAGCCAGTTAAATTTTATTAAATGTTTGAGATGTTATGGGCCGTAACTTTTAATATTATTGACTTATTATATGTACACCTATCGTAAAAAGTTTATGTCATATAGATGACAAATAGAATGTTAGAAAGATTGTATCTACATTAGCTACTTGCACATTACTAGGTAAAGCATATTATGTAGTCGTAAATAGTTTATAAGCCTGTTAAAGTTCTTATAAGACACGGATACTATACAGTTTCAAAACATTTTAAAAGAATGATGTAAAATTATTTCTCATAAAAAAAGACATTACATTAATAATAAAAAAGCTTGCCCGAAGTGCAATGCAAGCTTTTTTAGATAAAGCATAAAGTTTTTAATGGTATTATAAGTAAAAATAGTCTAGAAAAATAATTATTACACCTATATGCATTACTAAAACCAAAAATTATGCCAAAATTTTGTAAATAACTTAATATTAGAATTGTTGACATAAAACTTCGTAACAATACCACATTTATTATACTACAACATTCAATAATCGTCAAATTTAAAAAAAATGTAGAATTTGAGTTTTTGTAAAGTTTCAATCTCGCTAATAGTAAATAGCGGAAGTGTAGAAGCCGTTTGTCAACTGTCCACGGCCCACAGTCATTGATTATTTTTTGCGACGAATAGTACAAAACGTAACACGAAACGCCGTTAACAATATCTTACCCTTTAATTTAATTGGATTCTGAATGCAAATAATAAATGAATTTTTATTAGTATACTAACAATTAGAGCAAACTGAACTTCAACACTTCAATGTTAATTAACTAAAAAATAAGATTAAAGGTATTACCATTCAAGTGGAAACTTGTAATAATTCAAACTATGTTCTGATTCTACATTTCTTATAGTTCTTCGGCTAATGATATATATTTTTGAATTTTGTCAATATGTTTTTGTTTAAAATTTTTAGTGTTTGCTATATCAGTATTTAATGGTTTCCTTGATGGTTAGTGTGATGTCAGGCATGTTATGATTAATTACTCTGTTCGCAATTATGTCTCTATCACAATAAAATTTAGCTAGGTGGTTTTCTAATACATTTTACAGTTTGTATTTATAGTGCGGCTCTATCTGATCTACGAGTTTATACCTTTTTCCTTAGTTTTCCCCCCGGGTCTGATAATTTCTAAAAAGTTCTAGTTCTCCTAAATAAAGTTTTCGGTGGACTCCTATTTCTACTAATTTAAAAGGGGATAATACAACTATAAACAATTGTTCGCTGCTTCAAGCGCTTTTCGACTTAAAGTAGTTTATCCTGATGACATCTACGAGGGTGGATTGATAAGTTTCCGGCCTAACCAAGAGATGACGCCACTAGGCCTACCTTGAGGTGACATTCTATAGTACCATCCTTGGATAGCTTGTAGCTATAGTTTCAGCCCGATCTCCTTGCTAGTGTAGGTTTGACAGCACGCTGAACAAGACGCCTCTGTGGTTTTCGTAAAAATGGAAAAGCAGGAAAATCGTGCTGTCATCAAATACTTTTATTTGAAGGGGTTAACGCCGAAGGAAATTAAAAAAGAGATGGACTCAACACTGGGGACATCCTCCCCGTCATATTCAACCGTTAAGCAGTGGGTTTCCGAGTTTAAAAAGGGTCGTGTGAGCACCTCTGATGGGCCTCGCTCAGGACGCCCCGTTGAGGTCACAACTCCAGATATGATCGAAAAAATTCATCAAATAGTGCTGGGAGACCGCAGATTGAAAGTGCGTGAGATAGCTGAGACCTGTAAGATGTCATATGAACGTGTGCAACATATTTTGCACCAACATTTGCATATGGAAAAGCTCTGTGCAAGATGGGTGCCGCGTTTGCTAACAGTCGACCAAAAATTGATTCGAAAAAAAATTTCTACCGCAAATTTGTCATTGTATAAGCGTAATCCAAGCGAATTTTTGCGTCGATTCGTAACCGTTGACGAAACGTGGGTCCACCACTACACTCCTGAAACCAAAGAACAGTCTAAACAGTGGATTGGACCAGGGGAACCAACTCCAAAGAAGGCAAAAACAATTTTTTCGGCGAACAAGGTTATGGCTACTGTTTTTTGGGATGCAAGAGGTATTATATACATTGATTACCTTGCAAAGGGTAATACTATCACTGGTCAATACTACGCAGACTTATTGCAACGTTTGAGCCACGAGGTGAAAATTAAACGACCTCATCTGGCGAAGAAAAAAATCTTGTTTCATCACGATAACGCACCAGCGCACACGTCAATCGTTGCGACGGCTAAAATCAACGATCTAAAGTTTGAATTGATGCCGCACCCTCCTTACTCTCCAGACCTAGCCCCGAGTGACTATTTTCTGTTCCCTAATCTCAAAAAATGGCTTGGCGGTAAGAGATTTGCGGACAATGAAGAAGTAATCGAAGCTGTAAATGGTTATTTTGAGGAGCTTGACGAATCAGTCTATAGAGATGGCATTATAGACTGGAACACCGCTATGAGAAATGTATCAGCCTTGGAGGAGATTATGTTGAGAAATAAAAAAAAAAAATTTTTAAAAACCTTGTTTTTCTTGGTCAGGCCGGAAACTTATCAATCCACCCTCGTATTAGCCTAAGGATCCTTTTCTCGAAATGGACAGTATTGTCCCAAGTCGACAATTTCCACCGCAACGACATTTGAAACCTCGCTCTTGGCAATCATCAGAATGTCGTTTGTAGTACAATTCTATCAAAGGAATTGCTGCGAATTCGGTCCCTAACAGCGGTTCACACTAATTTGCTATGTCATTCGAAAACAAACGTCACAACTTTAATTAAACTCCCATTAACGAATCGGAATGTAAACGGCCGACGTCAGTGTCCGAACCAGTGGCATACACACTTAAACTAGCGTTAAGAAAGATCACTACTTTTCAAGGATGCAATTAAATAAATAAGATATATTAATGGTGTAGATACTTTAGTCGTATCTAGAAAGTCAGATAACTCAAGATGGAAGGAGCAGTAGAATATGTAACAGAGGATAGCGCAGGATAGAGTAACCTTTAGCAAAAACAAGTGACGTCTATGCTTTCGGACGGTTAAGTTAGAAGATTGTTTAAGGTATATGTCTGAAGCACGGCTTTATACGGGTGTGAAACGTGGACAGTAGGCACGGCGAAAAAAAGGTTAAAAGCGTTCGAAGAACGATAAGAATACCGTGGTGAGAGAGAACGCTAAGGATGGGGAGACATTAGACAGAGTACGAGAACAAAGACCGCTATGGAAGTCAATAAGAAATAGGCGAGATAGGTTGGAATGACATATTCTCAATTCTCAGGAATAAATGGCTAGTTAGAGACATATTGGAAGCAGAAACAGGAGCGAGAAGAGTTGAGGTGCGTGTCCAATCAACCAGTCTTAATACTGTCGATCTTAAGATGATGATGAAGTTGCTTGAAGAATGTGAAATTATTTTATTGTTAAGCCAATTACATGATTTCCCAGTTCTTTTTTTACTAATCAAACACTAAAAATCATACCGAAAATCCTTTGTTTCGTGTATATTTTCACTTACAGCTATCACTACTATCCCATCAGGGAGGCGCTGTTTCACAGCCGCCTTCGTTCGTTCGTGGTGTCGTTCCATATCGTTATATGACACGAAACGTAGTAGGTACAATTTAATTCGACGTCATCTTATTTTCCGTGTAAATACGCTCGACTAATTTTGAAATTAATTTCCTTAAAGACCGACACGTTCGCGAGAAAGACGAGGAAATCCAATCGCTTGGAAAATAACGAACACCTTCTATAGCGTACGTTGCATCAAGATAAATACCTAGGATTTTCAGTGGTTAATTAATCAAAATATAGTAATAGAATAGTAACATTTTAATTACAGTTCTAATGATCTTTACCGAGTTATAAAATTAATTCGAATGCATGATGGTTTATACTAGATACCTGACGTTTCTAAAAGAAATATAATCTATATAATAATATGGACACCTTCTCAGGTATGAAGGTCTAGTCAGAGACATATTAGATGCAGAAACAGGAGTTAAGAGGGGTAGAGGTAGACTTAGATTACTGTTCGCAAATAGTTAAGGATGTCGGATGTTCTAGTTTTAGGGAAATGCGAAGATTAGCTCAGGATAAGAAAAAGTGGAGGTGCGTGTCTAATCAGTCTTAGGACTGACGACCTTATGATGATAATAATATGGAGCAGCATTTTCAAACTTCTTATTTTCGCCTAAATTAACTTTTGGAACGCTGACTCTTGTTGGTCTCAATGTAAATATGTCACGATAGGGAGAACGAAATAACTTTAGACTTTCTTCATTATACATATTTTAAGAATGATATATGTAATATTTAAACATTGAAATGGAGATTGGGAAGCAAGGGAAAGAACGATTTCTGATACCTTCGTAAAATTATTATTATTTGGCTTTGAGTAACAACGGCAAAAAGCTTACTATTACAGAAAATGGAAGATTTGTCGGTTGCCTACACAAACTTTATTATTTTAAGGGTACGATTTAAAGGGTTAGCATAATATCAGAATTATTTTGACATTTTAAAGTAGGAAACCCTGGATAACAAACGAGATTGTAGCATTAGTAGACTTGTTGATGGAATCAAATTACTTGGAACTTTACGCTATTACTAAAAAACATGCAATAACGTTCTGTAGCATTCCCATATTAATTTTCTGTTTATTACAATCATTAATTTTATTTTTGTTATTAATGTTTTTAAATTTTTAAATTGCAAAGTTAAAACATTATAAGTTTGCATCCTCTACCATCAGTTAAACTTTTATTATGCCCTGCGTTTATTTAAAAACATTCATTAATAATTCAGAAGAACCTTCAATTAAGAATATAGTTCAAGTGATTCATTTTCCGGGTTGTAAAGCTGTTTGAGTACCTTCTCGCAATCGCTGCAGCGGAATGAGTATCAAATACCTAACGATGCATTCGCGACTAGGTAGGTAAGTATTTGTTTTTTTTTTACACATACACGATGAAGACTACGACTTAAACAGCACGAGACAGGAACACATTCGAATTAGGAAAAATATTGCAAGAATTAATACATAATCTAATTAATAATTCTATAACGAACGTCTAAACAACGAAAACATTTTTATCGGATCAACATCAAACAAGTAATTGTAGGCGGGAGGGGGTGTGTGCAGAGTGGGTGGAGATGAAAATATTAATTATCTAAATTCATTTAGAATAAGAAAAAATAACATCATTTATCAATATGTGATAACACGTAGGTACACTTAAAATTATTTATTGTAAGGATCATTGCATGACTTTTATATATCAGTAGGTCTGTTTAAGTTTTAAACAGTTCTATAAAAATATGACCCTATTGAAAGAATTTATATCAAATGATTCGAATATGGGAAGAATTCCAATAAGGACATATTTTTAGGATAGTTCAGTTACTTTAATAGGATATTTAAAAGTCAGTTTGATTAATTATTACTCTACCATAACAGACAAATGCACCACGAATACATATAACACGAAAAAAGCAAGTCAGAAACAAAAAGAGATTGGGAAACAACCGTTCTGCTTAAAGATGAAGAATTCAGAGAGAAAGAAAAGACAGGAACAGACTAAATGAGGATGAGTATTCAATTATCCTTTTAGGCAACTGATTTGTTTTGTAAATATGACAGACATGACAGTCAAACTCGAATGCAAGAAGTAAGTAACAAAAATAATTATTAAATGAAGCATCAGAAGAAATGAAATAGGAAATTTCTTCTATTTATGGTCTAATAACTATTAACAATTACGTCCTATTAGATCTTTAAAGGATAATAAAGTTTCTGATCGCTTTTTCCTTCTACAAATAATAATTAATAAATGCGATAAAACGATTGATTTCTTTTATACAGAAATAAACGGACAACTTAGAATTCTTTATCTTTATTCAGTTTCTGTTTAGCACATATGTATGTAGGTACAAATGTGGCTTTTTTTCCCACGAAATGCGTGCATCAAACGTCGGAAAGGAAGCAAAACATCGAGTCCAGGACTGCAACACCTACGAGTAAATATGATTTAAAAAAGTAATGCGATGGAATTTATCAGATGACTACTACAAGTGAAAACTTCTCACGTATGATCATTTACAGTGGCTGATACAACGATTTCGTTAGATAACTGGGACCTACCAGAAATTTAGTAAAAATGACAAGATTCGTATGTTAGAAAAATATGCTTTAAGAACAAAAAAATTAAGCATCAAAAAATGTATAATTATCGTAAGCAAATTTCTATCATGTGTTTATAATTTCTTCAATATTTATCAAATTCAATTATTTAATAAACTGTGATATATGTGGGAACTCCAAGAAGATTTTAAGCCTGAGACTGTACATAAAAGTTCTTTTCAATAGCAACATTCAGTGCGTCCACAAAAATGTGCAATATTGTTAATACAAATAGCCAATCACTACACTCAGTTTTGACATTTAATTACCTTTCAGCATCCAAAATGTTTAATTTACCGTAGGTATGTTGTGTTTGTCACAATAGGAAGCACAACAAAAATAAATGTGATACAAAAAATTTTATGCGAGACAACATTTTTCAGACACGCGGTATATGTATCAGAAAATGCAGGGAGTTAAGGACGAAAGCGCCAAGAAACATTATTTTGGTACGACAGGACATAAAGAAAATGATGAAAATACAAAAAGCAGCAATCAAAAAATTCACATCAGGCAGAGAGATAAGCGAGCGTAAACCGGTGAATATATTATTGTTATCGTGTATAAATGATACATATATTTATAATGCGTGTGTGCGTGCGTAAGGGGCGTCGGTAGGTGTACATATGTACCTGCGTCGCGGGCGCCGGTGTCTTCGTGGTGTGTACAGGTTGTTGACGTCCGCATCGGTAAGGGTGGTCGCGCGGGCTCTGGGCATATCGGCCGGGCCTCCCATCGGCTCAAACGCCGGCCTTACACTGTTTCTTCGCATCGATCATCCCTAGCGTGTAGCGTGCCTGCCGAACATGCCGAGAACCCTTCAGGACACGGATCATCTGGTGCGCAGGTACCACACCACAGAGAGACACGCACGCACTTCCTCTATTTCTTATCACTTTCGTAAATTATTTATTAATACAAAAAAAAAACCGACACACACACACACAATCACGACTTGTTTCCAGTTACCTAATAGTCAAGGTCAAAGGTCAATCCGATGGAATCTAAAAGCCTACATATTAATTGTTCTTCATAAGGTAACATTCCAAAAGGTTTTAACTCAATTAAACGCATCATAAGGACAGACTAAAGGTAGGTAATAGTTCTTAATGGGAACCCAGAGTTCCTTATATCCTTTTGAGGTACGGAACCCTAAAAATGAATTTGTGCTCTACTTTTAAAACTCGTTGCAAGCATAAGTGAAATATAAAAGAATTGCTTTTTGTTTACATGCAGGAAACCTCTCCAGATTAAAGACAAGAATCATGTATAATAATGTACTAATATATTTAAGAGCTAGCGCAGCTTTGTTTGCAATGGAAATCGGTGCAGCTATCTCCTCTGATAATTCGACTTTCTGGAATTAACTGACTATTAAAGTACATTTACATACCTATAAGTGAATTTCAAGTCGAAATCTGATTGCGTTTAGAAGTTATTAGAAAACAGACTGACAAACAAATCTTTACTACATAGTAAACGTCAAAATTACTACAAATGTAATCAAAACCAAAACGATTAGTCATTTGTCATTGAAATCGCTATGTTAAAACTTCCATAACCAATGATAGAGAGAGAAACAAAAAATTGAAACCTGTACCCCTCTCCCTTTCTATTCATTTTTCTTATTCAATCTCTGCAGTTCCAGTAATCTTTCGAGAGGTCACAAATTCATGTTTAATAACCCCAAGTAACCGGAAGCGAAAATGCTTTTAAATTTAACGAGGACCCTTAAAAGGCCATTCCATTTAATACTCTACTCGACTTTAAATTTTACCTGTTCGTATTTTGATGGCTATGTCAACTAAGTAAACGTAAATGTTGCAGAAAGGATTAGTCAACATTTCTTCTAGAAAATAGCATTTTATAGAAATACGTTCTTATAAAATCAATAATCTTTTCTCCATGAATCCATACATCAGAATTTCTTACTGCAGCAGATTAACGAGCTTACATTTAAGCCCACAGATTAACTAATGGTACCTGTCTTAATAATTTATTAAGCATTATATTATGTTATGAAAATATTATTCCTAATTTTTTTATTCACTGCCTAGATTCAGTTGAAAACTAGATGAGTTGGCCTTTCGAAAATTTGATTACCAATGCGCAAATCCAGCTGCGGCTAGCAATTGAAAAACGTTTCAGAAAGACCCTTGGCTTTCGTAATTAAATTGCTACCAGAGAGCATCCTTCATCGACGTCAACCACTCTCCTAATGAATTTGTAAATGAATTAAAAACCGACCCGCAACTAAACAGTTTGCTTGCTTTGTTCAGACGCACATAAATAATATTTATCCAAATAGCAGTGCTGAAACCCATGACATATGAAACTGAAAGTTCCACAATTATTATTATTATTATGATACAATTTAAATAAAGAAGAGAAAAATTGCCCTTGGTCTTGCAGTATTGGTTTTGGTCTTACGAAAATGTAAGACCAAACCTGTCTTTATACTAGAAAGGCCAAGACCAAGATCGAACGAACAAGACCAAGACTAAAACCAAGATCAAGATCAAATACGCAAGATTAAAAGAAAAATTATAACTTCCGATGGATTTATGAATTAGCTACTTGAAGCAACTGTAATATATTCTTTTCTTGAAACAAAAATGTTTGCAATTATGGGCGAAATGTGGCCATAATATTTAATAATTAATTTTCCTATTATTTACTGGTTTCTACTAATTGTAAGTAATAATTAACTGTCAATAAATTGCCACCATAATTAAATGACGTTTAATTACGTAGATAGAATTAACATTAAACCACACAGAGGAATAGTAATTTCAAAAGCAAAGTTAATCTTTCTATGCTCTGGTTGAAGTTATAATTGCATATTGTACTAAGTTGAAAGTGCTTCATTAACAAGATCCATTTCCTGTTGTATTCTAATTCTCTGCAAAGAGCACGTAATCTAAATCAAATTATATAAAGTATATAATCTTCCAAATTTTTGTAAGAGCTTCCAATAACTTTTTTTTTATCATCACATTTTCATTCACGATCCAGTCACAACATGATTATGCACCTAGACGCGGCGAAATGTAGTGTCCGACCGAAAGTTCGGTTTCGGTTTCGGTTTCGGTCGAGTTTCGGAAAAAAAACGAGTTTCGGTTTCGACGGCAAACCTGCCGAAACTACGACCGAAACCGAAACTGCGTTCGGGAGTTCTCGCGCTCTGCTCGGTCATGTTCGGCGCGTTAAATTCCATCCAAGCGAAATATACTACACTTACTCAAATAAACATCTCACCTATTTTAAGTATTTTTAAGGAGCAATTAAAGTATTTCCTTAAATGAGGGGTTGTTATGTTGATTTTGATTTGATTATCAATAAGTGAAAATGTCAAAGACAGCAGAGCTATGTGATTTAAAGGTAAAAAAATTAAGCTGACTGATTATAATAACGTTTTCTTTATTTTTCTCTCAAAACATGATCCTTATAAGGAAGTTTCGGTTTCGGTTTCGGCCGAAACTGAGACCGTTGCCGAAATTCGGTTTCGGTTTCGGTTTCGGTCGTAAAAACCAGTTTCGGTCGGACACTAGCGAAATGTCTACTAATCTACTTCGCTTGGATGGAATTTAACACACCGAACATGACCGAGCAGAGCGGGAGAACTCCCGAACGCTGTTTCGGTTGCGGTCGTAGTTTCGGAAGTTTTGCCGCCGAAACCGAAACTGAACCGAAACTCGTTTTTTTGCCGAAACTCGACCGAAACCGAAACCGAAACCGAACTTTCGGTCGGACACTAATTTTCACACCTAATGCCAAATATTACAGAAAGGCCTGTCAAAGTGTCAAAGTATCCATCAACTACAAAAAATGTAATGACGCAATTTGTAAAAGTTTCCTCTCTGGTATAAGTCACAAAGTACCAGGTACAATTTTGTTAGCTCGATTAGACGCCCAAGCGACACCTCTCGATAATAAAATCCCCCCCTGTTTCTTTATCGTTAAATTTTATCAGTTAGGAAGTAGAGTTTTCGCCGACGCCTTCTTAAAATGGATCTCTATAGAAATATCGCTCCATTTAGAAGTAAATATCCGGTTCGAGATCTCGCTTTATAACCAACCAAACTTCCAATCTCCTGTCTTATCACGTACAAAACCAATAGAGATTATGAACGCTTTAATCAAGAGATAACTGCACAAAAATTAAAATTACGGGCAAAGCCGGTGTTTGGTTGCTTTTTAAATTGAGGACCTGAAATCTAAACTAATCATCATTATAAAAGTAGATCTTCAGCCCAAAAATAGGTTGGACACGCATCTTCGCTTCATCAATCATCCTCAGCCAATCTTAATCCTAATCCCAATCTAACATGCTTACTAAAACATTTTTAGGAGAGACTTTTGCCCGAAACTCCAATTCTCTAGTTTTACCAACATTCAATTTTACAAAAAAAAAGACAAAATATTCAGTTTGCTTTATCCAGGATGCGTAAGTAAAAAGGATATAAATCCTCGTTGTTATATGCGTACATACTTTGACAGTATTTCACGCAAAACAGATTTGTATTATAGTCTCGATCAAATTTCTTTCCCGAACCTATTGGATGGCTTCCAGTTCCTATAAAATAAGATGCTTTAATGCGAACAGAGGGCCTTCGACGGAAGAAAAGTATCGCTTATAAAATCTAAAGCCCGCGACACTTATAGCCCCATTTGACAAAACCCGCACGTCGATAATGGAGGGCCGAAAGATTTCGAGAGGATAAATTGCAAACTTTCAACTTTGACAATAACGATCTGTTAATTTCAGATGAAACGATTTTTTCATTCAAACATGCATATATAGTTGTCGATTATTGTAAAGTTTTTCACTTTTGAATAAGTAAAAGTAGACCCATCATCATACCCTTCCTTCAAGAATTTTTCTATTGCATTTAAAAGTACTTAATTGGATAAGGATTAATGCTGTATTGCTTAAAATCGCTTCGTAAATAAGCCATTATTTCTCGTAAAAAGTAAAGGATAAAAAATTGTTATTGTGAATTAACCCTAAGAGATAGACATATACTATACGGGACTTTTTTGTAGACCTTTTAAAGGTGTACAATACTGACGTATATTATTTTGTTCTATCTCATAGGGTTCAGCCAGTAAGCGCAAAAAAATGTGTTTATCTACGACATCACATTAGAAACCTCTAAAATTATCAGTGTTTTTCTACTATACTATGCATGTATGATACATATAAACCTTCCTCTTGAATTACTCTACCTATTAAAAAAAAAACCGCATTAAAATCCGTTGCGTAGTTTTAAATATCTAAGCATACATAGGGACAGACAGCGGGGGAAATGCGTTGCATGATTTCGTTACATAGCAACTCGCATGAAACGAAAAGAAGTTTCACTTCAAAAACAAAAGATATGAAATGCTGTAAAATCGATCAATTTCGTTATCATTTTAATAATTAAGGTTTGATAAAATTTAACAAATGAAAGCTGACCATCAATAAAACGTGTAATCGCAGTTTTTAATTAAAATGGGCTAATTTTAACGTAAATGGTCATATTTATATATAGTTGAGTGTATATACATTTTATATTATATGTAACAATTTATTCATGAAGACGTAAATAATAAAGTATATAAACCGTAATTTGTGCAGTACAAAGGTAACTTTACCTAATACTATTAAAATTCAATTTTTATACCATCAGTATTAGTTTGTAAATAACTTTGAAAAGAAAAACCCTGAAAGAATGCAACTTGTGCAAATTCAACTGGTTTCTTGATGGAAAGGGATTAACTTTGTCAATGTTTTATCCTCGGGGTTATTAAAACTGCAATTTCATCTTATTTAAACGATAGCTAGAGAGTTAGAGGTACGGCAAGGATAAAGTCTTTTAAAAATTTCTCGTTCCCTATACTCGAACTGCCTTCAAGACTCTTATCTACTTTATAATTAAGAAAAATTTAATTTCAATCTTCCCTCTAACCTTTCATAGAAGGAGCATCTGATAATAATAATCTTTGTGTGCATCAATGACAACCGCAACCGATATGAAACTTTATCTCTTTTGAAAACAAGTTTTATTGCGTACCGAGGGTCAGATCCCTCGTAATTGTCGTTTCATCATTCATGCTGTTTATATTGACCTTTAAGCAAATCCCTGACGCATCTTAATTAACGTATATTAATTAACATTGCAATGCAATGAATTACTTCATAAATAATAAAACTTTACCCTTACGCAGTGCCCGATCTTTTGATGCGCGCTTCGTAAAAGAGAAGTTAATTTTCTATTAAATTTTCTATTCGCTTTGATGTTTGAGTGTCGGTGGAGAATGAACAGATAATTAAATTGATAGCTCTTTCGTCAAATATTAACTTTTTTAATACGTTCTTCGTTTCTATACTGAAGCATATCCTCTCGAAACTGAGTGAACACGAACAAGTGTACAATTAACACTTAATTGGGTGTATAATGAAATTGGTTACGGGTGTGAACTGCAGGTACGGTACATATAAAAGGGCAATCAGCACTTTTTCCGTAAGTATTATACGAGATTAATAGTCTATTTATCTCGGCTATGTGCATCATTTCAGTAGCTAAAATAGGTAGGGGTGCAGCTCCAGAAAATTTGTAGTCTTTATTTTAAAATTAAATAAATGAAAATAAACTTCGAACACACACTAAATAAAATCGCCTTCTACTAACATGCTACGGTTGGCACTGCCGAAGGCTGCCTCCATTCTTTTTTCAGTGCACCCTCGCGTTCAGATTTCTATACAAGCGCATGCGCACAATAATCGAACATCACGCTGCTGGAGCTGTGAAGATCACAGCTCCATTTAACGATTTAAGCATACAAAAACACTTCAGCGCGCGCCTTAGAAATGCATGCGTTTTCGTGAAATGGGACAAGACGTTAAATATACTAAAAAATGTAGGGATGAGTTATAGAGATAGAAGAGTGACACTTAGTTTGTATAAAGAGCAAGAGGCAATTATAGAGCTGGGTCTGCAACATAGAAAAGTGAATATTAGGAAGAGAGTCAGACAGGTATGGACACTATCATAGCTACTTTTTAATCTACAAATCGAAGACGCGATCAATATCATTAAAGACAGTACAACTGTAAGGATCGATATACATGGGTAAAGATTAGTATGCTTTGATTTAGGAGACGACAAATTAGAGGAAGTGGCTGATTTTAGGTATCTACGAAGTCAGATAAGTCAGGATGGAAGGAGTAGTAGGGATATAAAGCAGAGAAAAGCGCAGAGTCGAGTCGCCTTCAATAAAAGGAAGTCACTTCTATGCTCGCGATCGGTTAATTTAGAAATTCGAAAATGGTTCTTAAAGGTGTATGTTTGGAGCACGGTGCTGTACGGGTGCTAAACATGGACGGTGGGCGCTGCGGCAAACAAAAGGTTAGATCAGCGTTCGAAATGTGGTGTTACAGGCGAATGATGAGGAAACCGTGGATAGAGAAGGTTAAAAATGAAGAGATATTAGAAAGAATAGGAGAACAGAGGACTCTATTGAAGTCAATAAGAATTAGGCAAGATAAATTGGTAGGATACCTTCTCAGGCATGCAGATATATTAGAGGCAGAAACGGGAGTTAGGAAGGGTAAAGGTAGGCCTAGCTTAGATTACTGTTCGCAAATAGTTAAGGATGTGGGTTGTTTTGGTTTTAATGAAACGCAAAGACTAGCCCAGGATAGGAAAGAGTAGAGATGCGTGCCCAACCAGTCTTAAGACTGACGACCTTATGATGATATGATGATGATAAGTGTATATAATCAATTTAACAGTTCATTAAGTATTGCAGTGTGCTATTTTAAAGCAAGTAGCGAAATGCCTTTAACATTAAAGTGACAAAATCGATCGATTACCTTTCCTACCTTCGATTGGGTAATGTAGATACGTGAGACGATGTCGAATGTTGATGAGTAAAGTGTGCCATGACATGCTGCCTCCATTTAAGACCAGCACAATGATGGCATCACTCACAAATCCGACGCTTTTCAATAGCTACGCAACATCATCTTTTGATGCACATTCAGCGGAAAAGTTCTTTCTTTGGACGGACGGCTGAATAGGCAGAATTTCCACTGCTGGTTTAATCGCACAATAAATCACGATATCGCAAGCACTTCCTCACTTCTTTACGGTCCCACAATTGACCCGTTTATCAGTTTCTGTCAGCCAACGGATAATTAAAACTTTAGACAGACATTCGAGAGTGTTCAGTTTTCACTTAAATATTTAACGGGCGAGTGCAAATAAAATTAATTTTCTGCCCGTGATATCGTCTTCTATCCAACATTTTGGATTTAGTGTTAAACTAAAAGGATAAAAATTCCCTCAACTTAAACTAAATTAGACAGAAATATTGTAAATAATAATTTATGGGCATATCAGAAAACGTGCGCTTTTTGATTTGGTTTTTTAATAGATTTGGTTCTGAAAAACAATATCAATCTTTTAGCATCCCATTACATAACAATTATTTCAGAAAAATCTAATAGCAGAGCGAGAAAAACTGTTATTTTCAGATATAAATTCTATGGAAATGTAATGGAAATGACAATTATTACGGAACAACCTCTAAAACACTGTTTTAATGACAGATACTTTCAATGTTTCCAGAAATAAACGTTCCAAACGTAATAACAGTTCGACGACAAAAATGCATCGAACATTTTTTGTTAGAATTCACTGATGCAATAAAGATGTCCCGTCACGTTGGCGGTCGCAAATACATAAATCGCTACGAGCGTATCACCTCGAATTTTTCCGAATTATTACACATTTTCGACAGGCCTTTATGACAAACAACGACAACGACACTACAATAAAATCCTCTGGTCACCTTTGCAGTCACGTCGCTAACAATAAAAAATGACCACGTAACGCGTTGCGTGTTCAACACGCACACATGCATGTATCTAACACTATCGTCTAGCCAACTATACATAGGATTGAGATACGTAGATTAGAACGGCAGTGAGTCACAATGAGTTCAAAAATAATGTAGAATTATTACAAGTGTGCAACTCGTTGGTAGTAGAGGTAGTTTAGAATCTAATGGGCTTTGGTTTGTGCAGAAACACAATTCCATCCCTGGTTTTACGGCGATGCACATGGTTAGCAGTCGAATATGAATGTAATCAGGTCCGATTCCAGTGATGAGATTTAAACACTGTAAGGATCATAATTTATCGCTGATTTGTCAATGTAGTTCTTCGATAGTTCTATTTCGAAATGTGAAATAAGTAATGCAATGGTTTTTTTACTAATGAGCTCGAAGCTGGATTCCTGATAAAATAACTAAAAGTATCATTTTTCAGCGACAAATCCGCTAGAAATTGTCGTCATTTTTGTTCTGAGTTATAGTATGTATAATGCCACCTTGATAGAACTCCAGTCGGTTTTAGCTGGACAGCTGAAAGAAAGACTCCTTCAGCTATTAGCTGTCCGCTGTCCAACGAAAAACTAGTCTGTAGTGATAAAATGAGTAAATGTACTATTTTCAGCGACAAATTATAACATTTGCAGTATTTCTCTTCACCATTCCTATTTCATTATACTTTTTTTTTTCGCTGATAAGCTTGAGACTGGACTGGCGACAAAGTGGTTATAAGTACCATCTTTCAGTGACAAATCAGCTAGAAATTATAGCCCTTAGAGTATTTTTCCACGTCATTTTTACTTCGAGATACACTGTGTGTAATGCCATCTTGACGGTCCTCCAGTTGTTTTT
The DNA here is from genome assembly GCF_000699045.2 of Agrilus planipennis. NCBI lineage: Eukaryota > Metazoa > Arthropoda > Insecta > Coleoptera > Buprestidae > Agrilus > Agrilus planipennis. The sequence continues at coordinate 3,970,439 of NW_020442464.1, forward strand.
CGCTACACAGTTGGAGGAGAGACTCATTCAGTTGTTGTTGTTCTCATTCAGACTAGTTTCTTTCAGCGACAAATTATAATCTTTGCAGTATTTCTCTACACAATTCCTATTTCAGTATACGCTATATTTGTTGACACCTGGACGGTTCTGCTGATAAACTTGAAACTGGACTGACGACAAAGTGGCTATAAGTATCATCCTTCGGTGACAAATCAGCTAGAAATTATGGTATTTAGGGTATTTCTCCAAGTCATTTCTAGTCCTTGATATGTGTGAATGTGTAGTGTCACCTTGGCGACTCTCTAGTCGTTTTTCTCTGGACAGCCAGAGAATAGATTAACGACAAAATGAGGAAAAGTACCATCTTTCAGCGACAAATTAACGACAAGTAGTAACCTTTACAGTGTTTCTCTATACAATTTCTATTTAGAAATATGCTGTGTGTCGGTAGCTTATGGGTTCTGCAATTGTTTTTCGCTGATGAGCTCGAGGCTGGATTCGCGACAATGTGAGTGTAAGTACCACTCTTCTGCGACAAATTAGCTAATAATTATAGCCATTTTTATTTAGAAATATGCTGTATATTTTTCATTTTATCTGTTTTTTCCAATAACCAGCTGGAGCGACAAATTTTTGAATTTCGTAACGATTTACTGACAAATTTTTACTTTACTTTACCTACATATGTTAATAGAATTAAGATTCGGGTAAATGGGCCGCGATCCAGAGCATATCTTAATTTTCCTCAAAAAGTGCACCCTTAAATGTATAAATGTCACAAAAAGATTGTGTGAACAAGTGCTTGAAGTGTTTTAAAGAGGACCATGTTCACTTTTAGTTCAATGGACAGTAGCCAGTCTTATAAATCCAAAGAGCAAGTCTCTATACTTTATTAATAGAGTTGGCTTCGTCGCGGATGAGCAGGCGATCGGATGTATTATTTTTGCCATTGTTTTGTCGGTTCGGGCATGTCGTCCAAACAATAACAGCTATTTGGTTGAGCTTACTAGGCACATTAAGCGGTTACCAGATGATTAACTACAAATGTTTTAACTCGGACGCTCGCTTAAATTGGTTCTGTCAAGAAGGTACTAAACGTGCGCGTGCTTGCACTAATGGTAAGTGGACAGTTTTTGCGATTACGAAATTTTAAGTGAGAATACTGGAAGAAGAAAAAAAAATCGGTTGTCTGTAAAGTCGGTTTACTGACGATAGTTGAACGTGACAACGTCATAAGAAAATACTGATGGAATGGTTTCATTTTTCAAAAGAAAATTTTAATTTTATTTTTTAGATAGATATTTTGTATGGATATAGAGAAGGAGATAGATGGAAATGTATTATTGTATAGCAGCTGTCCACGCGGACGCATCGCTCACTCAAGTAGGAGAGAGACAGATGTCGAACGCTGCCGAACGCGGAGGCCGTTTGTGCCTCTTTGTCGCTCGTTCCGCGCTCTCGCTTGCACTTCAAGCCTTAAATAGAACGCCTCAGAGCGAGGTAACGCCGCATGAGTCATGTTTTTTCGTGCGTGCAGCCGGGTCCATCGAATTATCAGACGTTGTCACGTTAAAAATATGGATTACTGTACTTTTTAAGAATTAGTCGGTGGATTTTGACTAAATTTCAATCAATATCCACTAATCTTCACACATAGAGTAATAATAACAGCAGTGCTTTATTCATCATCATAAGGTCTTCAGTCCCCTAAGACGAGGTAGACACGCACCTCCACTCTTTTCTATCCTGAGCTAATCTTCGCATTTCCCTAAAACTAAGACAGCCCACATCTTTAACTATTTGCGAACAGTAATCTAATCTAGGTCTACCTCTACCTGTCCTAACTTCAGCTTCTGCCTCTAATATGTCTCTGACTAGACCTTTATGCTTGAGAAGGTGTCCTACTGACCTATCTAGCCCATTTCGTATTGACTTCCATAAAGTCCTCTTTTCTCTTACTCTTTCTAATACCTCTTCATTTCTAACCTTCTCTATCCACGGTATCCTCAACATTCGCAAGTAACACCACATTTCGAACGCTTCTAACTTTTTCTTTTCCACCGCTTTATTATTGAATATTAACTAATGTAAATGAATTAGGGAATTGACTGTGCTACCTGAATCAACGGAATTACCAAATTACCAAAAAATTAATAAAAAAAGTAACATAAACGAGGGCTGTATATGTGGTACTCCTGACCCTTCTAATAAATAAACTAATATAGCTTAAAGTAAGCTAAAGTACTTTAATTACAAAATATAATGTTTCCAACTGCAATTAAGGTCATGAAGAATGTCAATGCAGTTTTCAAAGAAGAAAAGGAGAATAGAGGACTGTATGGAAGTCAATAAAAAGTAGGCGAGATAGGTTGGTAGGACACCTTCTTGGGCATGAAGGTGTAGTCAGAGATATTGCAGGCAGAAGCAGGAGTTAAGAGGAGGAGAGGTATATCTAGATTAAATTACTGTTTGCAAATAGTTAAGGATGTGAGATATTCTAGTTTTAGGAAAATGCGAAGATTAGCTCAGGATAGGAAGGAGTGGAGGTACGTGTCCAACCAGTCTTAAGACTGGCGACCATATGATGATGAAGGGATTTTTGTAGAAAATTAGAAAATTGCTATCTCCTTTTATATATATAAGAGTAGATAAAGCCGCCACATCCAATTTTGTTTTGTAGTAAAAATAAATACGGTAACTCACCACAAACATCAATTTTACTTATCGCAACGGCTTTAGGCTAAACATTGCTCAACATTTTTACATTAAATTTTTAACTTTGTATATTTTTTTCGTGTTAAAGAAGACTTTTATGGAAATGAATGCTACCGGAAAATTCAGAGGCAGCAAGAGGATAAACAATCTCCTGAAGGCATTTCATGACTTTCTCGCTTGGAGTGGCATTAACTGGATATTGTCGAAATAAACGTGGTTACTTAAAAGACCCGCATCATATCCGGCACGCCCGCAAATTCGAATGCTTTATTCACGCTATCGTGAACCTTTTAAGGGAATCCGAAAGTTCACAAGGTCAATTGCGTCGCTCGAAACTACACTTTCGTATAAAAGGTCGGAATAAATTGTCCATTTATTCGAAAACGTTCGACTCCCTTCTATATATAGCGGCTTAAATGACAGACAACTACTGTTTAGAAAGATTTACGACTATCACGAATGCGAGGGAAGACCTGCAATACCCAATGTCCTGAGCAAAATCCAATCGCATTTATTATGCAAATAAAATATTCCGCTTACTTTGCAAAATTCAAAATGATAACCGCAAAAGACCCCAACTTCGGTCTGGTTTAAACCATGTAGTCGATCGCAAACAAGATCTCGAATTTGCTTTATAGTTTTCCTACAAACTGTTAGGTTTTTCAGGTTTTTATTTTTTTTATTTTAGGTCCACTTGTTTGGGAATAAAATGGCATTGACAAAACAGTATGGTATGAATAGAAATAAAGGTAAAACAAATAGGTATCTAAAATGTGAGATAATTAAGGCTGGAAGGAGCAGTAGAAAAATAAAACAAAGGATAGCGCAGGGTCGAGTCACCCTTAATAAGAATTGGTCACTACAGTGCTCCAGAACGGTTAATTCAGAAATTCAAAACAGATTCTTAAAGGCGTACGGATGGAGGATGGCTCTGCACGGATGCGAAACGTATGCGATGGAAGTGAAAAACGTTCAATACCGTAGATAGAGAAGGTTAGATTAGGTTAGGTAAAGAAAGAATAGGATAAGAGAGTATGATATGCAGAGATTTACAAAATGTTTTAATTAAAAGTATATAAATGCAAAATGCAAATACGTTTTTGATTTGTTATTTCAAATGTAAAATACGTCTCTTTGTCCCCGTTTTAATTCTAATCTAATAATTCTACTAGAAGCAGACACAGGAGAACAGCAGAAACTGTTCATAAATAATTAAGGATGCGGGATGTTCTAATTACAGAGAAATGTGGAAATTAACTCTGGACAGAAAAGAATGGAAACGAGTATCTAACTAGTCATATTACTGAGGACCCTAACGATGATGATGTTTGAGAATTTCAATTATTATTTCTAAATATACCAAAACATAAAAATTTGTATTCCCCATAACAACATGTTGTACACGACACCCTATATGATTTATAAAATTAAAAACAGTTAAATATACACTATGTAGTCGATAATGTGACTAGGAACAACGGAAACCCCGAATAATGAGACCAACATATTATTTATGCTAGACTTCCGTATGCCATAAACAACCTAAACTTTCGATTGATCTTAAAAATCAACATTTCTCCGATGGTGTTGGACATTGCTTTTGATTACCGATATTTTTGGTAGTGTCCCAGTCGTATTAATAGGAGAGATCCAATAGAACTATATGTAATAGTAGATGAACAAACGGACGGACGTGACATAAGCGATCTGTTAAATATAGGGTTGTTCGGAAAGTCATTTCGTTTTTTTTTGTGGAAATGAAAGACAGTTTTCGTATAATAAACAAATACTTTTTTAAATTATATATTAACCGTTCTGGTCCAACACCTTTTGCCATCTTTCTGGTAGTAGCATAATTCCACGCTCATAAAATTTTTGGTCTTTGCTGGCAAAAAACTGATCGACGAGGTTTCTGACCTCCTCATTTGAGGTAAAGGTTTTACCGTCTAAAAAAGTTTGAGTGACCGGAACAAATAATAATCCGATGGTGCCAGGTCTGGAGAATGTGGTGGGTGTAGCATTGTATCCCATTCAAGCTGTAAAAGCTTTCGGCGAGTGACCAAACTTGTGTGAGGTCTCGCGTTGTCTTGGTGAAACACTACACCTTTCCTGATGATTAGTTCTGACCTTTTCTGTTGAAGTGCATCATTCAGTTTGTCCAGCTGATAACAGTAGACTTCCGAATTAATCGTTGTGTTATTCGGTAAAAGCTCACAAAAAAAAACGATTCCTTTAAAATCCCACCAAACAGACAGCATCACCTTTTTTTGGTGAATATCGGCTTTGGAAATGGTTTAAGCCGGTTCATCTTCTTTGCTCCATGACCTCTTGCGTTTGACGTTGTTGTATACAACCCATTCTTCATCCCCAATGATGATGCGCTTCAAAAACGGATCATTTTCGTGACGTTTGAGAAGCGAATCGCAGACGTCAATGCGGCGACACAGATTTCTCTCTGTGAGAACATGGGGAACCCATACATCGAGCTTGGAGGATAATCCCAGGCCTTTCAAGTGGTCATAAACTGTTGAATTTGATAAATTTAACCTCAATCCGATCTCACGTGTTGTTATTCGCCGGTTCACATCAACTAATGCCTTTATCGCGTCTTTATCAGCCTCAACCGGCCTTCCCGAACGTGGTGCATCTTCGACATCAAAATTGCCGGATCGAAATTTAGCGAACCAGTTCTGGCACTGGCGTACTGTCAACACACCTTCTCCATACACATCAGTCAATTTCTTTCTGGCTTGAAGAGCATTTTTACCCTTTCTGTAGTAAAAGAGTAAGATATGTCGAAAATGCTGCTTATCGCTCTCCATATTTAAAAGGGCACCAACCAAAAACTAGTGCGTAGAATTAATTGGAATTTTTCACACACAAGCCTTGCTATATGAGCTCTCAAACAATATAAAAATTATACGGTTTAAATGTGAAGTTGGGTGCAAAAGAATACAATTAAATCCTCTGTCGGGAAAAAACGGACAACCCAATAGTTCAGTTTTCTCTTGACGTACAGAACCCCATAAACAGTTGTTATAGTAAAAAGCATCTTTTACACTTAAGTAGCCATTTACTACACAATTGTGTTAAGTTGTCAGCGTCTAGAGCGTTTAGCAGTTCATTATACCCCACTTTCCATCACGGCTGACATCAATCACTTTATCAACGTTCGTTTCAACTTAATCGCGTTATTCAAAGGATTAGAAACCGAAAACGGGCCCGTTTGTAGTCCAAGAAAACAAAATTGCGCTCTAATTTTAATTAAATAGCCGCTTGAAGCTCCAAATGTTCCAAGAAGATCGATTTTAATTACTTATGCAAAGAGCAGTTTACTTGAAGCGTTTGTCGCAATTTCTATTGGAACTACGACAATAACGTAATTGTCCCTGTCTTCATTCTGCAGCGTTTAATTACGTAATAAGCTACTGAGTACCTACACTTTGCAAAATTCGACAATGATGTCGCAGTTAGTGGAGAATTTCATAAGTACACAATTGTGATTTTATTTATTACTGGTGACCCGCCCCACCTTCGCACGGGTGCAATGCTGATACTAAATATGTTTTTGTTTTGTTTAGATTATTATCGAAAAGGGGAAATCTTCAAAAGATACCTCCTGAAAATACTAAATATACTACAGAATGTCTTTATATGCAACATTCACAGTTTTTTAAGATAATACAAACCGGCCTCCCGACCGGTACCGTCGCAACCGCTATGTCCCTGCACCTGCATTTTAAATCTGTAATATCTTCGAAAATATTCATTTAAATTACATGCTGTAAAGGGTCATATTGATCTATATTAAATGCTTAATGTATTTAAAAGTACTTAATTGGATAAGAATTAATGCTGTATTGCCTACAATCGCATCGTAAATAAGTCATTATTTCTCATAAAAAGTAAAGGATAAAAATGGTTATTGTGGGTTATCCCTAAGAGATAGACATATACCATTGCGGACTTTTTTGTAGACCCTTTTAAGATGTACAATATTGCAGTACATTATTTTGATCTACCTCGTAGGGTTCAGCCAGCGTTTGCAATGTAAGCGCAAAAAATGTGTTTATTTACGACATCACATTAGAAACCTCTAAAATTATCAGTGTTTCCCTACTATATTATGCATGTATTATACATATAACCTTCCTCTTGAATCACTCTATCTATTAAAAAAACGCATTAAAATCCGTTGCGTAGTTTTAAAGATTTAAGCATACATAGAGACAGACAGCGGGAAAGCGACTTTGTTTTCTACTATGTAGTGATGATGAGATGACAGGGGATATATTTTCACGCACACGTTCTATATAGAGCTGGACCAAAGATTAGTATGCTTAGATTTGCAGATGAAATAACAGTAAAAATATCTAGCAAGTAGGAGTTAGAGATAGCTTTAAATAAAATGGAATGATATTCACAAAACAGTACTGTATGAAAATAAAAAAATGAAGTAAAACAAAAATACTGGTATTCAAGGGAAGAAAAAGTAGGGAAAGAGCGAATATAAACATAGGAGACGAAAAATTAGATGAAGTGGTCGATTTTAGGTTAGGTATTTAGGAAGTCAGACTCAGACGGAAGGAGTAGTAGGGATATAAAGCAGATAGTTAAGGATGTGGGATGTTCTAGTTTTAGGGAAATGCGTAGATTAGCTCAGGATAGGAAAGAGTGGAGGTGCGTGTCCAACCAGTCTTAGGACTGACGATCTTATGATGATGATGATACGTTTTAACGTATCTCCCCCTACATCCCTACATCTACGTAAAACTTGAAGATCCACGTCCATCTATTCACGTCAAAAAGTATACAAACGCCTTAAGTCTAAGAATGGATACTCAAACACAATAGTTTCAAAGGTAGTTACATAAATTACAAACAATCAAGTTCCAAATTTTGGAAGGATTTAGGAAAATCTATGTAAATCTTCTAGATAATCTGATAACACTGCCAACACCTATATAGTGACGATAATGTCTCAATTAATTCTCTCTGTTGCGTTGGTCCAAGGGACAGCCGTGTAAGGGACCATGACATCCATTTAGATTCAATCGGCGTTAAAGCTATAGAACAGGAATTGTAATTTCGAGGTGAATAGAGTTACCCTATTGTACTAAAGGAAATTCATACGTATAACTAGACAATATTCTCTTCACCTGAAGTGCTATTTCTTCGTATTAGATTAGAGATAATTCCGTTTAAAATACAAATATACAATTCTAATTTTTATTTTCTGTTTTGGTATCTTTTTCTAAATGTATTACTATCTACCAGCTAATTACAGGCTAGAGCCCCGATATTGAATATCGTATTAGTGAAATATGACAATTCATTAACTAATGAGGTAGATTTTGTCATCAATCAAGTTCTTACGGAAAATACTTTAAGGGATTATATCTCAGGAAGGCGAGCTCATTGAGACACCGATCTACACGTCGAGAACTATCAGAATCCAAAATTTCAAACAGTTTAATTTTTCGTACGAATCCAGCGAAGTACTGACATGTTAAAATTTAAATCATAAGATAGTGTTTTTTGCTGCCCTCTATAATAAAATTACATACGTTTTTGAAAAATTTGATTTGTCTAATGTTTTTCTGATGTACCAATTTATAGAAAACAACATATATTTTTTATAAACAACTGTATTCATTTTCTTTTAAAAGCTATGTATCTAAAAATTTAGACCCCCTTAAAAATGGAAAACTGTACGTATACCCCGAAAATTTCATGGAAAACAGCACGCCTCTAAATCAAACACGTACAAGCATCTGTTGGAAAATTCGTAAAGCTCGAACCATATAAGAGCTTTCACCAGAGAGCAGAGGAATGGAAGCTCTAACAACCGAATGGTACAACTTTCCACCGTAAGAGGGAAGCATCTACTTAACAGGGAAATGGAAAAACGTTTTAGAAAACTGGAGCACTCATATCAGAACAAAGATCTATTTTTAGTTCTGATGCTATTTATGTACACAATAAAATTATAACATACAGGGGTGGCTCAATATGAATAAAAGCTGCTTAAATAGGGAGGAAAATAAAACGCAACCGGCGGAATACATCAAGTCTAATTGCTTTTGAAACATGTATAGATAATTTCTACGGATGTTTCAATAAATAATCAAAGAACGAATTTAATGGGCTATTTGCCACAAAATAGGTATGAAGTAGGTAACACTATATTGCTATTGCTATAATCAATAAATTCACAATTACTGGAACGTATTTATTCCCTAGGTTTTCTTTTTTTTTACTCATTCACAAGTACTATTTAATGTGCAAGTATAAATTAAATTAATCTTAATTACAAATATGTTATGGAAAAAAAGGCTTCACAAATTTTCTTGGACAAAACAACGTTTCGTCCTTATTTCATGACTTTTCAGAGTACTCAATAATTTAATCATTAAATATCAGTAGGTAAATGATAATAATGTAGAGGCCAGAGATAATAACCACAAATTAGAGCAATATATACAACAGAGGAAATTGTAGAAGTCGATAAGAAATAGGCGATAAAAGTTGTTAGGATACTTTCTCATATTATTTTTTTATATACTTTTTTTATTATAATCATCACAAGGTCGTCAGTCCTAGGACTGCTTGGACAAACACCTCCACACTTTCATATCCCAAGCTAATCTTCGCATTTAGAACATCCCATATCCTTAACTATTTGTGAACAGTAATCTAATCTAGGTCTACATCTACTCCTTTTAACTCCTGTTTCTGCTTCTAATGTCTCTAACTAGCCCTTCATACCTGAGAAGGTATCCTACCAACCTATACCACCTATTTTAATTGATTCCTCTATTCTCTCTTTCTAATATCTCCTCATTTCTAACCTTCTCTATCTAACCTTTTTTTTCAGCCGTACGTACCGTCCGTACTTCGCACCCGCACGGAGCCGCGCTTAAGACAAAATCTTTAACAATCTTTTTCGAAATTATAAATCAAACGTTCGTGAGCATACATTTTCTATATTGCTATTTTTAACGCTAATTAACAAATTCCTAGACAGAGTTGCGGCAACAGTAGAATTCCGCCCGGGTTCTTCGGGGGCGGAACTCCAAGAAGGAAATTAAAACTAAACAGTTCACTACGTCCTTTAAATTCTATTCTAAAGCGGGAGAAGATTTTGGCGCTAGCTTAAGACTGACAATTTAGTTCGAGTAGAAATTGCGACAATTTCCTTCTTCTACGGGAAGTAATTAAAGGGCTTAATGACAAAGGAGGTTTCGTGCAACCGCAGACGGTCTAACAGCTTTACACGAGTTCTGGACGTAATACATACTGTTAAGTTATACTTTGGCGAACGAATTGTTTAAAGATCAAACACGACAGGAATACTCGGTTCTTGATGAAGTCCTTTTGAGTGACCAAAGGATACGGAAAGGTAAACATTAAAACAAAAACGAGGTCAAAGTTACAAACCACAACAAAGCTTTGACGAAAGGCACGAATTATTATTCGGTCTCTGACAGTTTTCAGCAGTTGAAACTGTTATCAAAGAGTACTGCACTCAGGAACATAAAAAGACTAAAACGATCTTGGTACATTTTTGAAGTTAAGTAAAAACTGGCCTTATTGCATGCCCGATTTTATTAATGAAGAAAAGACACTCTAATGCAAACTGTTCCTTTGAAATGGATCAACCGAAAAATTTACAGAAATGAATAATTCCATTGGTCAGATTATTTATCCTCAATGGGATGTCAAAGTTTACCAATATTGATTTGGTCATTATGACTATTTGTCAATCGATTTTGATGGTTATGAAGTCGATTTCGTTATTATGGGGTCGCTAGTCCTAACACTGGTTGGACACGCACTTCCACTGTTTCCTATCCTGAACTAGAACATTTTACATCCTCAACTATTTGTGAACAGTAATCTAATCTAGGTCTACCTCCACTTCTCTTAATTTCTGTTTCTGCTTCTAATGTCTCTAACTTCATGCCTGAGAAAACTACCTATATCGCCTGTTTTTATTGATTTAGTACTAACCTCTGTTCTCTCATTTTTTCTAATACCTCTTCATTTCTAACCTTCTCTTACCACGATATCCTCATTATTCGCTTGTAACATCACATTTTCATTTGCTTTTAACATTTTCATTTCATCATTTTCAAATTTCTAAATTAACCGTTTACAAGAACAGACGAGACTTCCTTTTATTAAAGGCGTCTCAATCTTGCACTATTCTTTGTTTTGTATCTCTACTGTTCGTTCCATGCGGAATTATCTGACTTCCTATGGATTCCGAAAATCAACGACTTCTATTCGTCTCCTATCTTCATAACATTCTCTTCCCTACCGTTTCTTCCCTTTTATGCCAATATTTTTATTTTGTTAATGCCGCTTCCATTTTATTTAAGGATACCTGTAATTCCTCCTTGCTAGATGCTAATACTGCTATATCATCTACAAATCTAAACACATTATTTTTTTGCTTGTCTGTTCCTAATAAGGATGAGAAATTCACTTGAAATAAAAAGATTGTGATCATAAATCGAAGAAATTAATCCGTTTTTTAGTGAGAAATATTGATATTACATCAAAACGTAACCACTAAAACGAAAAGTCTTTGATTGAAGCACTTCTCTATTCATTCCTGCATACCCTTAGATGACCCATCTCGAAGAATAAATTTGCATTAGAGTGATTTGTTTTCTTTCTGATCCATTTTTTCCAGTGAAAATTAAGCGAGAACATTATTTACATTAAAGAAAATTTGAAACTTTAATTACATACAGTATGATAAAAAGATCACAAACAATTAGCGGGAGATTTTTCTCTATGTATTTAAACATGCAGTTGCATATATGCAATTAATTTATCTATGGTTACATTTATAAATCCACATCAAACGTTTTATTTACAGTGAGAGCAGAGAAAACCACCTTCTTTTATAAATTACATCAAAATACGTAAATGTGCTTCAACCCTTTATGTTTATTCAAAATCCTTCGAGATCTGTTTGATTTAAACGTGTTAAATCTTCAAACGCTCTGCTTAAAACCGTGTGTGATATGCCTGGAATATTTTACCTCAATTCTGTCTCGTTCAACGGCTCTAAGCATATACACACTGCTTTTATTGTTCATATTTCGCAATTTTAATGCATGCTGCGTACCAAACTACACGATTACAAAATGATACTTTTTTATTTATTTCCAGTTTCGCGCAGCAACATCCGTTATCAAAAATGTTCTCAGTGCATGCAATCGTACATTAAAAAAAAGGTTGTAATCCGTTGTATTGTGTAATTGAATCTATCATTTTTAAATGCAATAGGTAAATCTAATGTTAATTTAAAAATTCAAAAACAAATACTAAACGTGCATGTTTCGAGCCCGGCTCTGTGTGGGGGTGAGACGTAAACAGTTGAGGTAAAGATTGACTCCAGACAGGAGTAAGTGAAGATATTAGGCGCCTGTCCAACTAATCTTCGAGCTGAAGACCTCATAATGATGATGACGATAATGACATGTACAGAATATCAAATTCAAAATCTCGGCTTTCTACGTTAATTAAAAAAAAGGAGTGCTGGAGGATGGTCACACGGTTAACGAGTGGGCGAATAAAAATGGCGCTTATCATCATCATAAGGTTGTCAGTCCTAAGACTGATTGGACACGTACCTCCACCTCTTTCCTATCCTGAGCTAATCTACGCATTTCCCTAAAACTAAAACAGCCCACATCCTTAACTATTTGCGAACAGTAATCTAATCTAGGTCTACCTCTACCCCTCCTAACTCCTGTTTCTTCCTCTAATATGTCTCTGACTAGACCTTCATAGCTGAGAAGGTGTCCTACCAACGTATCACGCCTATTTCTCATTGACTTTCATAGAGTCCTCTATTCTCCTATTCTTTCTAATACCTCTTCATTTCTAACCTTCTCTACCCACGATATCCTCAACATCCGCCTATAACACCACATTTAGAACGATTCTAACCTTTTCTTTTCCGCCGCGCCCACTGTCCATGTTTCGCACCCGTACAACGTCGTGCTCCAAACGTACACCTTTAACAACCTTTTTCGAATTTCTAAATTAACCGTTCGCGAGCATAGAAGTGACTTCTTTTTATTAAAGGCGACACGACCCTGCGCTATCCTCTGCTTTATATCCCTACTACTCCTTATCTGACTTCCTAGATATCTAAAATCAGCCACTTCTTCTAATTTTTCGTTTCCTATCTTAATATTCGCTCTTTCCCTACTTTTTCATCCCTTGCATACCAGTATTTTCGTTCGGCGCTATAAAAATATTCTTATTTTCGTAAAAGTTTTACTTCATGTAAAGAAAATTGTTCATCAAATACAGAAATACACATTTCTTTGTGGGAATTTCTTCTTTTTATATATAGTGAACGTATTGAATATATTTTTTTCAATCACATCTATACGAAACTGAACAAAGCTCAACACCCCTCAAATTGCATTTATTGGACTAATTTTCATCACGTAGTATTTTTCAAAAGAAGATGCCGGCCTTTGATGTGTATTTGAGTAAGATCAAATAAAAGGCAGTAACCACATACATGTGCAGAAAACTCAAAAAAGGTAGGCACGCTCAATTTTCACATACTTTTAAGAATATCCTTTGAAGTTGTGAAAAAATGTTCATAATAAGTCCTTCTATGTGATTTCTCACTAGATATACCTAAAATTCAAAAAAAAAAACTTTTAGAGCTCGTCATATCTTTTTCTTTATTCTTTTATAAATACTTTTTCTTAATGAATATTTTACGTAGAGGAAATCGGTTGTGAAAGATTTTAACAGGTTTCTGTTCCATTTTTACCGTATGAAATGCAACAGGGAATAAGGAGCTAAAATGATATCAAATAAAAAATTTTTAGTGGTACATTTATTACCGTTTTATTTTAAAAGTAACACGTTTCAGATAAGGAAATGAAAAATTAACCGTTTGCCCCTCTTAACGAACCGGCTAAAAATTACCGCCAAAACAACATAATAGTCGACTATACGACATGGAAATTACACGTCGCTACATGAAAATGCATTTCACAAAGGAAATTGATATTCCACGACGAAGCATTTATTGCACGCTGGCGAATAAACGAAGAAAAAATAATTGATTTTTGGCGCGAAAGCAAATTGCAAATAAGTTTTTTTATGAAGTACTTAACGTCACGATAATGTTCAAATAGCTTTATTTATAAACTTCTCTGTGCTGTATTATCCACGCAAAAATCTAGTTGGCTAGTTTAGCCTTACGTTAATAATTTTGTATAATAATAAATAATTTTTTACATATACAGATAACCGTGCAAATTTACACTCTTTTTAGAGGTAGTAATCAATAAAAATTTTCCAAAAGACCTTGCTAGATCTTTACGTCTGCCAAACTCTTTGAAACTTCGGATTTTGGTAGTTCTCAACGTGTAGACCAAAAATCTTAGACAACGCTAATTCGTAAAAACTCATCTTTTTGAGTTATGGAATTCCATTAATTCCAGCAAACACCAAAGTCACATGACTTCATGCATACAAACGATTAAGTTTCATCAAGAATGTAAAGCAAACGTGTGTGCATGCCGTGCAAATTTTGGTCTAGTTTGCAACTCTTCGGTAAAGTGTAATGACGAAGTTTGCAACTTCGTATATACATAACATTCTAAAGCAATTCTCTGACTAACCATCATAAACGTGAAGTATAATACTTTTTGTTTACTAATATGCAGTCAAGTTAATGATTCCATAACTTGCCAGTAAGTACATCTTGTTATACATATTCTATGGAACAATGTCGATAGTTCGGCGGTAAGAGTGCTCGCCTGTCTGAAATGGTGAAGTAAAAGCCATCTATAAGAGGTAGTGTCCGACCGAAACTGGTTTTTACGACCGAAACCGAAACCGAAATCGAATTTCGGCAACGGTCTCAGTTTCGGCCGAAACCGAAACCAAAACTGCCTTATAAGGATCATGTTTTGAGAGAAAAATAAAGAAAACGTTATTATAATCAGTCAGTTTTATTTTTAAGGATAAATCACATAGCTCTGCAGTCTTTGACATTTTCATTTATTGACAATCAAATCAAAATCAACATAACAACCCCTCATTTAAGGAAATACTTTAATTGCGCCTTAAAAATACTTAAAATAGGCGAGATGTTTATTTGAGTAATTATAGTATATTAGACTCATTTTTCTTTTGAAGATGCGAAATGTCTACTAATCTACTTCGCTTGGATGGAATTTAACGCGCCGAACATGACTGAGCAGAGCGCGAGAACTCCCGAACAAAGTTTCGGTTTCGGGCGTAGTTTCGGCAGGTTTGCCGCCGAAACCGAAACTAAACCGAAACTCGTTTTTTTGCCAAAACTCGACCGAAACCGAACTTTCGGTCGGACACTAATAAGAGGCATTAATAAAATTCCTATGTTCGACAAAGTCAGTGATCTCTAAAATTGTTACTAAAAATGTACCACGGTCAGAATAATGCGAAACGTTACTATTGTATGTATATAGTAATACAGAAATATATAAAAAAGTAACGACGGAGATACGGTGCTTATAAGATGGTACATTTTGAAGTGAAACTTCTTTTGGGCTCGATGAGAGTAAAATCTCAAGGCCATGAAACGGCACGTTTTGCAACATTTTGTCTCGCGAAGCCATAGGCTATGAGAATAGAAAACCACGCATGCGCATATTGGTATTACAATCAGCTGTAAGTGATCGGCATCTCATATATTATAGTATCTATAATGTATATTCACTATACTATAGTGCTAAATTATTTTTTTGGTTATATATGTGCTGTTATATTACAGTAAATGTTCGTTTAACAACTATTAATATTTAATTAAGAGAGTATTATTTTGTATTAATTCTAATTCCTTGTAGTTATTGATAGCTTACGGTTTCTAAGCAGTTGGAAAAATAAATGGAAGCGAAAAAAAGTTGACCTTTTTTTTGTTATTGAATTACATAAAAACGTATTAAAGTAATACTCCTTAGGTGGACTCAAGATAAAATATGTTGGAAAATATAAATCCTGAAAATTCCCGTACTCTCTCTTTCTTTCCCCAATCATTACTTATTCGTTATAAAGGTATAGAGATCGCCAAAGAAGTTTCACTTCTTTCACGTGTACTGCACCTGTTTTTTATCAGTAGCATTTCTAATCTGGAAATTCTCAAGCTCTATTTTCCCAGAGAGTTTACGAGATATATCCTAGAAAGAAACTGTCAAAAGATCGAGTAAATTTTGAAAAATTGAAAACGATTCGTGCGTATTGGGTCAACATAACAAAAGACAAGTGACTTGACCCTTGGCTGTTATTTCTTTTATATCTCTAGGGCTTTTGCCATTCGAAGTTACTGCCCCCTTTATGTTTAATCTGTCTGACGCATATTGTACTAAAAAAAAATATGTAGCTCAGTAGCAACTTGTCGCGTTCAGTAACAATAGTAGTACTAGGCCCCATTCATTAATTAAAGTCAATTAGTTCTGTTTCTGTCAGTAAACATCAGCATCCACCCCCGACATCGAACTTTCCGTTGTAGATTATTAACAGTTTACGAGGCGAATGTAATTTAATTAATAATCTAGAGGAAGACCACAGCCTACCTACCTACAAATCCAGACGGTTACCCCTGTTATCGAAAGCTTGTACAACTTCATCCTCGCTTGAGATTAACAGTCAACCACAATATTCTTGTATCTTCAACAGATCTTATTGAAGTATTAATTAATTACAAGATAAATATTGATTCAAAGTGGTTGTTAATTTAAATAACTTTGTTTCAGTTTGGAGAAGAGGATCTATATCGCAAATATAGATATACAAAACACACGTTTTTAAAGTAAATACGACCCCAAACCCCCAAATATTTGACAAAGAAGAGATTTGATGTTACGAATAAGAATTACAGTTGGAATTTATCGACATTTAGCGTATGTGTAAGGTATACAACACGAATATAAACATAGGAGACGAAAAGTTGGAAGAAGTTGAGTTATATTATAAAGGATAGCGCAGGATCAAGTCGTCTTTAACAAAAAGAAGTAACTTCTAGGCTCGCGAATGGTTAATTTAGAATAAAATAATTCGAAGTAGTCTGTATTCTGTCGAAACTGCCAGACGCGGATCGCGATTTCGATCTTTTTGGATCTCATCAGCGCGTAGCAGACAGCTCCGACAGAACACAGATCAACTTTTACCTGCTGTCTTAACAGCGCGTTTTAGATAATACCACAAATGGCGCGGAAAACGCCATCTGTAGTACGATGCTACATTTTAGGATTACGTATGATCCAACAAGGTCCATTTAAATATATGGATATCTACTTGCTGAAACGAATCCTGGCGTAGCTAACCTCAACGTGATAGGCACGTTACCATAATCGAATAAATTAATCTTTTACCTGCTTTATTCGATTATGGTAACGTGCCTATCACGTTGAGGTTAGCTACGCCAGGATTCGTTTCAGCAAGTAGATATCCATATATTTAAATGGACCTTGTTGGAGCATACGTAATCCTAAAATGTAGCGTCGTACTACAGATGGCGTTTTCCGCGCCATTTGTGGTTAATTTAGACATTCGAAAAAGGTGTTAATACTTTTAAAGGTGTATGTCTGGGGTAGGGCGCTGTACGAGTGTGGAACGTTGACGGGGAATGTGGCGGAAAAAGGTTAGAAGCGTTCGGAATGTGGTGTTACAAGCGAATGATAAGGATTACGTGGATAGAGAAGGTTAGAAATGAGGAGGCATTAGAAAGAGTAGGAGAACAGAGGGCGTTATGAAAGCCAATAAGAAATAGGCAAAATGAGCCGGAAGGCCACCATCACAGGCATGAGGGGCTAGTTAAAGACATAATATGTTAGAAGCAGAAACAGAGGAGGAGAAGAATTAAGGATGGGGGATGTTCTAGTTTTAGGGAAATGTGAATTTTAGCTCAGGATGGGAATGAGGGGAAATACGTGTCCAACCTAAGAGACTGACGATCTTATGATTTCCTATATCCGCTCTATTTCGATTTTCAGACTTCACATATAATTGCGTTTAATAATATCCAAAGATCTCATAGTTTTTATAGCAAAATACGTCCTTAATAGTTGTATCATTTGGCGAGCTTCTTCTGGGAGTAATAACGTTTAAGATGGATGGAATTCTGAAGCCATTAGAACGAGAATCAGGCGAAGCAAAAAAAAAATTTCATTTGCAGTAAAGCAACGGAAAATACAACCGGACAGAGTCCTGAACTGCTTATAAAATAACAATAAAAAAAAAGGTTAAATGGACTGCAAACAGATTCGATAAAGGAAACCAGCGGTATAATATCGAGAAATCGATACTAATGCGTATAAAGTACGTAGGTACATCCCAAACGAAGAATATTTCTACACACACTTTTAGTTCAGAAATAACACGATCAATGTCTCCGTTAAAATAGCTTTCCTTAAGATATAACTTCACATCAGTGTATTTATACGTACTTTAATTACATAGTAAAACTTCCTGCTGTCGTTCTAAATTGAATAAATTTTGTATATTTACCATGAGAAAATAAGTCAATTTTGAATAAAAATACAAGTACATGTTTAATAAATCAATTTAGTTACAATTACACACAAAAATGCAACGGTCACTTACTCTGACGATTAAACGAATCATTTTTAAATGGAGAAACGTTTGTAATAAAACTGCCGAGTTCACGTTTCGACTGTGAAGTACAAATAATGTCATCCAGTATTCTATTCTCTATTGCTCGATGACAGAGCTTGAAAGGGTGAACACGACAATAAACACTTTAGAGCATGTTGTTCGCGTTACGTTATTGCAATCAGAACGCTTTTCTTCGCGGGAGAACAACTAGCGACAGAGAGTTATGTCGGTCACGTTCTTCAAATACACGTATGCTACTTATGGAAGTACTACAAGCACACATATAAGTAGAAAGAAGAACATCCTAATGCCCAATCTATCGGCTAGCTCACGCTAAATCAATGTCTCCGCTTTTCCTTTAAATGAAAATGCGGTAGCCTCTTTGCTGTCGGATCTTTTTCAACAAGTACATGGTCTGTTCAAAAAGTATCGCAAACCTTGAATTTCCGCTGGTTTCGTATATTCGAATTTCGATTTTTTTGTTGCGTTATGTTGATACTCATGTCTGTCACTTACACCGACAAGTTCGGCCATTACTGGGGCGTGGTGCACAATGAGTTCTTACCACAAGGTCAATAAGGAATATTACCTGCAACTTATGCGCAATTTGTGAAAGAACAAAAATTGGCTTTTGCACCATATAACGCCCCTACTCACACATCGTTGCTTGTGCGCGAATTTTTGGCCAAAACAACACACTAATAATACCGCAACCACCGTCTTCCCCAGATCTGGCCCCCTGTGACTTTTCCTTGTTCCCGAAACTGAAGAGCTGCGCTACGATTGAGGAGATAAAGATGGCATCGAAGGAGAAGCTAAACAGCGATTTTATTAGTTTCAAATCGCTTAAGAATAAATGATACTTTAGTAACAACAGAAACATGATTTATTCCTTATCGATTTGAAACCTAAAACCTAAAACCCGTAACAATATTTTGCGAAGTAAATAATTGGAAAATTCATTGAATATAATCGCACTTTTCTACTTCCTTCTTATGCCTCCTTTTTGGAAATAGAAAAGTGCTACTTTATATGTACAATGGACGCCTTTGGAATGCTTTCCAAACACTTCGGATGTCAAAGTCACCATTATTGCATCGGACCTATGTCCTACTCGCTTACGTCAATGTTATGCCTAGCTACACGTTTTCGATACCACAGATGCGGCATTTGTCTTACTTGGCTTAAAATACCTATCCGACCCGATAGAACGCAAAAATCCGAACAAGGCATGTTTTATTCACCGATACGGGACATAAAATGGCAATTTTAAATTCAGCTGTTTCTCGCATGAAGCATACGAAAACGTACCATTTCAACGTTCATTGTTTCTAAAATTAGAATTCTCGTATAGAAATGCTAGGCACTATTTTTAAGGCTGATTTGACTTTAAAAAAACTTATGCGTAAACATCGTCAGGATAATTACTTTTTAAGTACCTCATAAGGTCGTCAGTCCTAAGACTGGTTGGACACGCACCTCCACTCTTTCCTATCCTGAGGTAATCTTCGCATTTCCCCAAAACTAGAACAACCCATACCCTTAACTATTAGCGAACAGTAATCTAACTTAGGTCTACCTCTACCCCTCCTAACTTCCGTTTCTGTCTTTAATATGTCTCTGACTAGACCTTCAGGCCTGAAAAGGTATCCTACCAACTTATTTCTTATTGACTTCCGTAGAGTCCTCTGTTCTCCTATTCTTTCTAATATATCTTCATTTCTAACCTTCTCTATCCACGATATCCTCATCATTCGCCTATAATACCACATTTCGAACGCTTCTAATCTTTTCTTTTCCGCCGCGCCCATTGTCCATGTTTCGCACCCGTACAGTGCCGTGCTCCAAACGCACACCTTTAACAACCTTTTTCGAATTTCTAAATTAACTGTTCTCGAGCAGAGACGTGACTTCTTTTTATTGAAGGCGACACGATCTTGCACCTACTGCTTTATATCCCTACTACTCCTTCCGTCCTGACTTATCTATCTGACTTCCTAGATACCTAAAATCAATCACTTCTAATTTTTCATCTCCTATCTTTATATTAATTGTTTCTCTACGTATCTAGTAAATTTGATCCATGCTTACTCATGATAACTGAAGAAAGGATGATCATACACCGAATTGTATATCAAATTCTAAATATTATTCCAATTGAGCTAGTTTTATTCTAAAATATTAACAAACCTTCGAATTCAGAATACGTAAATCGCAATTACAACACCTACATAACTCTTAATTTTGTAATTAATGCAAAAAATTATTAATAGAATATACTCTGTTAATTATTTGATGGAACCTGCCCTATAGAAACAGCGATAACTTTATTACCTTTAATTTAATTATAATAAATTGATTTCATTTTCGTTTGATTCCTTAAGGACAATCCTTTTTCTATTTCCATCTCTTTGAAGAATTTAAGATATTGTCGCCCGAAAAATTGTTACTTATGTCATTTGTGATAACGTTCTCTACTAGATTTTTCAAGTCGCTCATAGCAATCATTGTTTTACAAGTTGAAAAACTTCACCAGGAAACGGTCTCCTTAGAATGAAACGGTGCTAAGGGCTATAAAACAGAAGTTTGCTGACTGGAGAGCACCTACAATCATTTCTAATGGGAAATTTTAGAACGTTTTAGACGTTAGAGCTAGTAAGGACATAAAACTTTTCATTCTAAACATAAAATAGCGCAATTTCACGGATTCTCAACTTACATTTATGTCTGACGATATATTATATTTTAATACAGAGAAGAAAGTGCCTTTTGAAGGGAATGTAATTTAATGGAAAATACCTTGGTTCAGTTTACTTTTGGCATTTTATACTCGTCATAACGTTAGAAAACAAAAAGATCTATTTATTACACTGTAAACGAATGACTACTAGTGTGACCCTCAGCTAGAATGTTTCCGAATATCTAGAATTATCCGGAATGTTCGAGGACAACTATGTTTAAGTGGGTGGAACTGAGTTCTCTGGCTAAATTTAGAATCTCCTGTAACGTTCGAAATTTCTCAGATCTAGTATGCCTTTGGATTTGCGAATCTACCACCAAACTCCCAAAATGTTCTAAAAAAATTTGGTGGCTGTATCGATTTTTGAGTCGACTGTACCAGCCACCAATACCAGTTTGAAATAAGTTAGAGCGTAAGCACCAGAATGTTCTCGATTGCTTTCAAGGCGGCCCTCAGCTAGAATTCTCTCGATTATCTATAATTGTCCTCAAATACAATGTTCTAATTTAAACTGGACCTGAAGCATCAAGAACATTCTGGAATATTCGAAGATGATTATGTAGTGGTGAAACTGAGTTCTCTGACACTAAATTTGTTTGGTAGTTGTATGGAATTGTGAGTCGACTGTATTATCTACCAAACACTAGTCTAGAATAAATTGAAATGTACGTCTCTACTAGAATGTTTTTGAATGCTTTTAGGATGGTCCCCAGCTTAGAATATTCTCGAATATCTAATATTGTCCTATATAACGTCTGTTTTAAAACCGAAATAAGTTTATGTTTTTCTTTTCACCGAAAAAGAAAATTCGGTCGGATTACTTTAACTATTTTAAATAACCTGATGCAGGAAGAAAGTTTTAGGTATGCGAAAAACATGGAAGAAGCGGCTTTCTTTTTAATAAATCCACAGTGTATAATATAGTCGAAGCGCTGAAGTTTGAGCGCACAGAGTTACTGAACAGCACTTAATTAAAAAATTTTTGACTTATAAACTGCAAGCGAAAAGAATTTAACCAACTATCTGGTATTTAATATAATAGCGGTATTTATAAGTTTTTACGTTGCATTTTTTAAAAATTCCTTTTTAGATTATTTTTAAGATTCCATTCGGCTGATGATTATCACATTGTATGTGTAATTCTAGAATACGTGAATAATCTACAAATAGTTGACGCGATATCGAGTGGAGTATCGCTTCTCCCCTAGGATACACAATACACCAACAATAACATAAACATCACCAAAATGCTTAACCGAATTAATGAACTCCAAATCAGATTTGTAAACCGAGCCATTAAAAGTAATGAACCTATCTCATCAAATATATATTAAAACACATACAACTCAGACAAGGGACGTAAACCTAAAAGCAAAATACCTTTTCCTACCCGCTAAATTTCTAGCGATAACCCCTGAAATCCCCGACGAATACTCCAAATACTTCGACAACCTCCCTCCTTCAATAAAATAACATAACTTACCAAAAAACCCATATATACACCTCCTCATTCCCTTCCCCCCCCCACACACACACTCACACTCAAACCACACACTCAAACTACACACACACCCAGAGGGGTTTTAGTCGGTAGGTCCGAGGATTCTTCCTCGGGAATGCGATACTACTCAGTTATGCGGACGGCTGAGTGTCTTTTGAAGATTTCCCCTCTCTCACGAAAAAAAATCGAGTGGAGTCAGTACGATTATATACAAAGCGAAGAAGAAGGAGCGAAGAAGTGACAAAGTGATCATAACGGTGACTGTTAACCAAATAATAATAGAAGTGTTAATTAGAAAGAAAATAGTCAAATAAAAGTTATAATAGTTCGAACAGGAGTCTAAATAAGTGACATTATTAACTTCGCAACCCTGTTGTTATCATAAAATTCCCTCCGATTTGAATCTAGATAGAAATCCTGGAAGTTCAAATAACGCTTTCCCGATAATAGTATATATATATATATATATATTTGAACGTGAAACAAACCAGAGTTTATTTTCGTTTCGCAATTATTCCGAGAATCAAACATTGGTGCTCATTGTTTCATTCCCTTTTCATTTGCCAGCTTCCGTGAAGCTGCCTTTTGAACTCGTCTCTTTATTTATTCAAGCGGACACTCGAAGCAAACTCTCAAGTTCATGATAATACTTTACCTAGAATAATAAGTCCCGGCAACCTGTCTTGTCTGTCCATCGCGCATCGACTGAAGATTAATGTGCCGGAAGTTCATCCCGATAACTTATCCCACCAACTTGTTCGCTAAAGCTTATTTCATCGGCGCTAACAAATCATGTGACAAGCGATTTATTCTGATAGATCCGCCGAACTTTTGGCGTCAACAGAATTAAATTCTTGATAACGTAACACGACAATGACCTGTCGCAGACAATCGTATACTTCGTTTACTTTCTGTAGCCATGTGACCTTCAGTTTGACCGGCGCAAAGTAGAAAAGAACAGCACTAGGCCAGAAAAGGAAGGAGACAATTCTCGGCCAAACTCTTAACCGGCGAGGAGCGTATAATCCGTACAGTCCTGCACGGAAAAATTGACCATTTCATCCACTACAATTATATTGCTCAAATGTGCTGTTATTGGTACCATTTATTACTGAAAATATCAACGAGATGTTTATTTATATTTGAAGACATATTAAAGGCTTTAACCCTTGTTTTCGACTCGCACTAGTATTCATGATTGAACAAAACTTTTGGAAGATACTGTATGAAAAAGTATGTTTAATGAACAAGAGTCGTGAGTATGATGAGCTTTTTTCTCCCTATCTACGATTTTGCCAGCGCGCATCCAAGACATTGGAAGGAGCACATCGCTAGAGAAAGTAAATGAAGTATTGGGATCCGTCAAATGGGAGGAGCCTAAAAACATGGCGCCGATTAGGGAAAATTTATCGTAGTTCCTATAGTGTACCGTACAATTTCCAAGTTTTTAAATTACGATAAAATGATAAGTATTGACACAATATGTGATTGGGCTGACACAAAGCCTCGGAAAGGAAATTTCGTTGAAGGTGAGCGTGTTTTTAATGCCAATCACATTATAAAATTCGGAAATAACAAATCCGGAAGCTAGCCTTCAAATTCCGTCAAGTTTACTGCCTACTTTTTACAAACTTCGGATTTAAAAAGTGATTCACGTTATATAATTGGTGAGGTGATTCTGGGTGATTTAAGCAATATCATATCAATGACTTGCACGTGCAAAGCCGATTTAAGAGAACGTTGCAAACACATTATTGCAACTTTGTTGTATTGCAGCAGGTAGGTTCTTAACCTCAAAATACTTATATCGTATCATTAGAATTGTGTTAAATCAATTACACAGGAATAAATAATTTCTCACTTTATAATTTTAGTATGATTCTAGTTTTAAATATTAAGGTTATGGCTGATGGTAAATACTTGCTGAAATATAATCATGTGCATTAAAATGACGTGAACAAATTTTTATTCCGGAATTCACTTCTTTGATACCTACTGCTTTCATCCAAGCTTCTATTAGTTTACTTTTTTCTCTAATTTTCCGAATATATTTTTTACATATATAAAACGGTTAGTTTTTATTGGAAAGTAGTTAATGTAGGTGAAGAGTGAAGATCTATGTCTGAAGTGCTATTGCAGCTTTTCACTGAACATATTAACTTTTTATTTGATTTAACTTTAGAAGAAAACTTCGTCGACTCCATCATCAAAAAATTTTTTACTTTTTTAACGTGTTTTATTATTTTAATAAACAATTTTACAATTTGCGTGCACAGTTCCTATGTAAATTTTTCCCTCATTCGAGTTATAAATTTTGCCACCAGATGGTGTATTCCAATTTGACGGATCCCAATACCATCGTAAAATGTTTATAAAAAGAACATTTCTTAGTATAAACCGATGTTATACAATATCTGCAGAATAATGTCCCGCAGACGCGACCTACCGTCATGGATCAGATTCATATGCAGTAACACTTGATACATAATCTAAATACATCCAAGTAAATGAACAGTGGTTTAAATTGTTTTATGATGAAACACTTACAATTGGGGTTGCTTCTCTAACCGTAAAGTATATTATATTTTGACAATTTCAAAGATTTATTTTAGGCTAATTCCGCTTTGTAGCGGTACAAGACCCCGGCTGGCAGTAAGGCTCTGCACTTTGCAATTTACGAGCCCGCACTCCTACCATGGAATAGACCGGAGCTATAAACTTTTACGCTTCGTAAATTTCAAATATTGAAACACTCTTCCGCGAAATAGTCTATAAATTTTCAAGGTGGGTTAACTTATTTAATACTACAAAAGAGTTTCCCTCTTAAAAAATAAATCTTCAAATATTTCAATAAAATAAAAACTGCAAAGTTCTACATATATGAAAACTGAGATGTTAATACAACATAAAATGCAAGAACATATGTTTTAAAAATGAAAATCGACTTTAGGTTCTATTAAATCCATGTAATATCAATTCGTTTAATAATTTGCATCTCTGGAAAAATTAGGGAAATCTAAAAAGAGGGTCACCGAGACCACAGATGTTTCGAAAACTATAGATATTAACAAATCGGTTACTTACAAATCTTCGCCAGTTGAAATATTGAATAACTTACCTGAAACAAAAAAATGAAAAAATTAATACAATCCGCCACTAAATATAGAACCAAAATTACAGCCGGGTCAATTTAGGAAGGTCATAAATAATTAAATGGAAAGGACATCGCCGTAGCCGCCTTCCCAAATTGGCCTGAATGTAAACCATCAAAATATTATCATCCGTTTTTAATTCGTTCTCGGCCCTCGTCGGTAAACAGAAAGCAATTTTTAAATTTTTCATTAACCTGAAATGTAAAAGTTCAGTCCAACTTTTGTTTGTTATACGGTCCTTCGAATACCTAAAATAGAATTGGTTTTAAAGACGACCCGTTGAAAAAATCCAACCTTTTTTATCTCAGGGACGTACATAACAAGAATTATCGCCGTCCCCTTTTTGTTTCCATTTCCGAGAGGCCCTCGTTTTACTTATGTATATATACATACATTAGAGCTAAACAAGGCCGGATGACAACGCTTGTGAGTTATTAATTACCTTTATACAAGAGTTGCTAACAAATGGGCAGAATAAGTACAAATGAAGGGAAATAACTGAAAGTGGAAACGTTTTGCAGAACAAATTTTGAAGGAACGTTTCACAAATGTATATGTACCAACCTATATAAAATATACATGTATAGAATCATAAGTATTTGTCAGCTAACGTAAAACAGATTTTACAACAAAATATTTTTTATATCGAGAAAAAGGAAAGAGTGCGTACATAGGATTTGCAGATTTAGAGAAAGCTATTGACAATGTTAAATGGGACAAGATGTTAAATATACTTATAAATATAGGGATGAGTTACAAAGATAGAAGAGTGATACTTAGTTTGTATAAAGAGCAACAAGCAGTTACAGAGCTAGGGATGCAACGTAGAGAAGTAAATATTAGGAAGGGAGTCAGACAGGGATGCACACTGTCACCGCTACTTTTTAATCTATACATCGAAGACACCATCAACATCATTAAAGACAGTACAACTGTAGGGATAGATGTGCAAGGGCAAAAGATTAGTATGCTGAGATTTGCAGATGATATAGCAGTATTAGCATCTAGCAAGGAGGACCTAGAGATAGCTTTAAATAAAATGAAGCGGTCCTGACAGATCAGTACTGTATGAAGACAAATAAAAGTAAAACTAAAATACTGGTATGCAAGGGAAGAAAAAGTAAGGAAAGAGCGAATGTAAAGATAGGAGACGAAAAATTAGAAGAAGTGGCTGATTTTAGAAACCTAGGAAGTCAGGATGGAAGGAGTAGTAGGGATATAAAACAGATGATAGCTAGACCTAGATTAGATTAGTGTTTACAAATAGTTTTAGGGAAATGCGAACATTACCTCAAGATGGGAAAGACTAGAGGTGCGTGTCCAATCAGACAACCCTATGATGAACATGAAGATGGAAAAAACCACTGCTGATTGTAGGATTTACTGATAAGGCATCTAATTAATCTACACCTCTCTATNTTGTAAGAAACTACCAATGTAGAAAATTACGGCAGGAAGAAGATTGACCCCAGTTTGGCCCAACATTCAATTCTGATTCTAAATTAGCAACTAGTATTAGATCAAACATGACAAATGCTTGGTTTGTCATTTCGGCCTAAACCTAGTTGGCAATCTTGATAGACTACTGGACTTGCTGAACAAAACTAACCCAAGATTGGACAGCCAATAATGGGCCAAGATTTAATGAACAATCATCATCAGCATAAGGTCGTCAGTCCTAAGACTGGTTGGACACGCACCTCCATTCTTTCCTGTTCTGAGCTAATCTTCCCATTTCCCCAAAACTAACAAAAAAAAAACTTTTGGGTGTTTCATTCCCACCAGCCAGTAATGCTGGTGGGCGGGGCAGTCCCTCCGGACTATGCCGGAAGGTAGGGCGGAAGGCCCTCTTCAGCCTGCTTTCAGGAATCGTTACAATGGGTGGGTGGTGGTTCGGGTGAGAAAGATGAGACGGACGAAATGAAGACAGAAGAGAGTGAAAGATTATCTGTGGAATATTACTGCCTCAGAATTTGCCTAAGTGATCCAAGGAAACCACAGAAAAACTTGGACCAAGGCAGACGGACCCGGAATCGAACCGGCGTCCTCCCGAATGCTAAGCAATGGTCCAGGCCTCTAGGCCATGCCGCTCGGTCTTATTCATGATGAATAAAGACCTTGATGCGCATTTTAAACGTAGATACTCATGAAAGATTTTTTCTCATAAATCAAAATTTTCTATTCCTTTTTTTTATATTTTGTGAGTCCAAATCTTCCGTAACTTCTATTATAGATTTCGCAGAGTGCTTCTTGATACTACAAAACACTAACTATCTTTTGTACCCGGCTACCGCTTTAATAATAGTGTTAACAATAGCAGTCACTATCGCGTTCCTACGTACCTACATATTACAATAACAATGGTGCAGTATTTGCAGATTTAGCACCTAAGCGCAGGATGTGATATTGCGCTCAGTTTATTGTTCCACATAAAATTTACATTTTGGTTTGCACGATAATCCGCTCTATATAAACATATTTATCGTTTATTAAATCTCCTAATTAACCATTCTGCTACAATTACCTTTTTTTTATCTGAAAGGTGGTTTATGAAAAGGTAAACTACGGTGCGATGCAATAAATTTCATTTAAAAAGTTATGCGTAAAAGCATGATTTTAATTTTTAAAAGTTGCAAATCTGAAATTGATTAAAACATTCACACACAAGAATGTAATTCTTTACAACAATTTCTTGATAATTATTACAGGTGGGACAGATACCCGGTTTGGATTCGGTGCCCGGTGGATCCCGCCCCGAGATAAATATGTTCAGTCTCTCAGAGTTTCTGAATGCGAGACTCAAGTCTCCATCTCTTCAAGTTCAACATATTTCAGAGATCCCAGTCATTCTACGAGAGACTCCAGTCTCTCAATTTTTCAGTTTTATTCATTCAGTCTCTCTATGAGAGACTCGAATCTCTGAATTAACAATTTTATCGTTCGAGACTGTGCGAGATCCATAAAAACACCTAGGCAATAACTGAGAGACTATGAAAGACTCTGAGAGACTGGGGAGAAACTGATAATTTTTGTCTATATATTTATAATCCGGCCGGAAAAAACTTACCTACTAGAAATTGGTACTTAAGATTAAACTGGGATAGGTCGATCGACCTAATTTGTATTATTTATTAATTACTACTTATGCTAAATTATTTGTTATTTCAGTGTAGTTCTTGTGAACAACACTATATCAGCCTATCTGTTACAATTTTTGTCGCTTATTGTTGGTATATCAGATTTTAATTAACAATAACTTGTTAGTATGATTCTGTCACCTTCATACTTTCAGTGGCTCAGTTCAGTTCAACCCTTTCGTTGAAAATCTGCCAACCAAGAATTAAAATTTAATAGGTTTAGTATTTAAACGACTTTTTGAACGAAATTTAATGTGGTTTGGGACTTTGGTAACGACGAAAGAACAAAAATGAACAAATTAAAGCAACTGAATAGGCACAAATTAATTTAAGGGTATAATTGTAACTACAATAAATTACACTACAAAGCAAACAAATAGAATTTCCGTTAAATTTACTTAAGTTAAATTCATCTCTGTAATTATTCAAGTGTAAAAAGGGACCGGGAAGCTTCCCGGCTATTTTTTATTCTTTCATGAGACTGTAAATCTGTTTGAAAACGTATATAAAACATTTTCAACGGGTTTCAAAATGGCGCGAATAAATGTTGCAAAGTAGTTCGACCTAATGTCTTCCTTCCGTTAATGCTTTTGCCGATCGTTCCCTTTAATGTTTGCAAGGTAAATAATATTCTCCACCAGTCTCCGACTCTATCGTAATGGCTCACGTCGAGATTCACTGAAACGACTTAAATGTATTTCGACGAACGATGTGCTATAGTACATTTTAATTGGTTGCTCAAGTACCACCTATGTACCACACTCTATTTTTGCCTTTTTTCCTTTTTGAAATCCTTTCGGAATGAAGCCGAACTCTTTAAAGCTGACCGCTTTATTTTAAACCTCTAAAAAAAGGTTGAGCAATAAGTGTAAGTAGGACTAAGAAATTAGCTCCTAAGGATTCTGTGGGGTTACTCAGAATCGGAATCGGAATCGTGTCCCAGTACACAAATTTGTTTTCACAGGTTTACTGCAAATTATGATTTGGTTAGGTTAGGTACATTTTAATGAATGCATTTTTTTTCCGTCACTTTTGTCGTCCACTTTTCTTGTGACTTTCAAAAAACCGAACTTTCGGCAAAGTTTTCTTGTTAGTATTTTGTTTCCTTAACAAACTATATTTATTTATGTGTTAATACGTTTTTTACACAGACCGCAAATAGAGGCAATGATGCCCAGCCACGTAGAGAACGGTAAGAAAACAACAGCTGAACACAGCACACGCCGCGAGGACTCTAACGGACTTCCCGCTCTCCGCGCGGCTGCGCATTATATCCATCTAATGCAGCCGCAACCAGCCTTTCTTTCCTTCAATCGCTGTCACCCCTCACCCCACGATATACTGCCTACCCCTCCACGCGGCCGTAACGCTTTTTCGTAACAGAAAAAATCGTAATATCCCGCGTCTATAAAGAAATTTCACTTCAAAACTTCATCGTCACATGCCCACATGACTAAAATTACGGGTATGTTTTGAATATACAATGAAGGACCATATCTCATTATTACATTAAATTAGAAACTTGAGCTGTCTTCAGGACTATGAGACTAAAAATATCGAAATTTCAGAAAAAGTATCTGGAATAGCACACAGATTGATAAAGTACTCCCACTGACGCAATTTCCGGGGACCAGATGTACGAGAATTGTAGAATCCCGAGAAATTCTCGTGGCGCGGCGCTCCCTCGTTTACCAAAAGTTTTAACCGCTTCCGTTGGTACTACATGCACGTATTTGTTTAAGCATAATAATTAAGGACCATATGTATACGTTTACGTAATATCAGACAATTGATTTAGTAATAAGTTGATTACAAATGCCCAACAGTCCCAAGCGGCGTGGATGGCAATTAGACCAACGACGGCCGCATCGCGTCGTTCCGTGTCGCAAAGGCGCAGAGCAAACTTGCGAACTTGTCCATTAGTTTATGTTGTTGGCACTTGGGGTCATTGCGGCACGTGATTTAAATGCGTCCATCACCTCATGTTGCATCTCATCACGTCGGACGGACCGTGTATGTTTACTGTTCTAACCGCAAATAATAATTGCCGCAAAGTTGGCACGCAAATGTGACATTGTCTGGAAACTGATACTGTACTTATAGTAACAATATTGGGCGATTACACTAATTAATGATTATTCAACGACCAACGGCACCTATACTGCTCGATATTACAATGGGTAAATAAGCTGGAACCAGAGAGGTGCAAAATAGTTTTTTAAAAGTATTTTAATAATAAATGCAAATAACTTTTTGATTTGTTATTTCAAAATGTAAAATACAAAATAAATTTCCCTTTTGTATTTTAAATCCTAAAGGCAAAATACGTATTTTAAAAATACTTTTTTCAATTTTAAATACTCTCTTGTTTACTTTCTGGAACCTTCCAGAAACATCCGGATAGTTTATTTTTCCTTTAAACTGTTTAACTGCTATGAAGATTGGAAAAACTTTGGCGGTTGTTGTAGAACAAACAGAATAGCTCAAAACCCCAACGCCAAAAACTTCCTTGTACACAGATTACTTAGCTTCCCTCTTAGTAAAAATAGATATAATAAGGAACTCTGTACAATTAAGAAAATTGCAAAAGACAATGGTTACAATTGTAACATTATTGATAAATTAATTAATAAGATAAAATTTAGGAATTTTATTTCAAGATCTACGACCTTTCAAACAGATGCTAATAAAACCAAGTTTATTACTATGCCATACGAGCCAAGATTTACTCGCGGACTCGAGGGTATTTTTCGAAAACTTGGTTTACGGATTGCTTACAGTTCAAATGGCAACTCCATTCAAACTCTCCTTGGTAACCCTAAGGATAAAATTCCATTCTTAGAAAAGTCGGGGATATATGAAATTAGTTGTAATGACTGTAGTAAAAAATATATTGGACAAACTAGACGTTCAATCAAAACCAGATTTAAAGAACATCTAGCTCATGCTAGGTTTGGTAGAGAAGAAAAATCTAGTGTTGCCCAACATATTCTTACTGATAGACATAATATTAATATTAATAACCTTAAGTTAGTTAAAGAAGTTAGGAATAATCGTTTACTAAACAGTTTTGAAAGTTTATACATTTATAAAAATAAACAAATTGTTCTTAACAATGACAACGGTCCCATCCCTGGATCTCCGCTATTTAGTTTAGTTTAATTACGTTTATGATGATGATGTTAAGGTCCATTGAACATCTACCTTGTTGGCTTCGGGTCATGTTCACTGAACCTTAACAACTATCAGTATAAATTAGGATTAGTTCTCATTTAGGTTTAGTTTACTTCAGTCCCTGAAGAAGGTAACTTTGTTACCGAAAAGTGCTTCGGACAACTACAGTGTCGTGTTTTGGCGTTGGGGTTTTGAGCTATTCTGTTTGTTCTACATGTTTAACTGCTTTCCCAGAACGCAAGTACGACACACATATTTAAAAATAAGGCGCATATGAAGAAAGGCGCCCGCGGCTAGAACGACGAATCGATAAGCCGTTCACGCACACGCGTGCCCGATTGCACACAAACACGATCGTGCTCGCTGCAGTATGTTATGCTGCATGCAGAGTAAGTTACAGATTACGTTTATCCTACGTGACTAGATTTAAAATCAATCCTAACGTAAAATTTATATCCATGCTGCTATGCTCCGTTGACACGCGACCTAAAGGATCAAAAGTTTGACGATCCATAAATTTCGTGAAGACTGGCTACATGCTGTTTACGATGTACTTATACTACAATTTATAGCACTACAAGATGACATTAATTTGTTTTTCATTTTCACCTCAACGTCAGGTTATGAAAACACACGATTCATGAACGGTTTTTTCTGAGCGAGTCATTATAATCTTCCCCTGTTTATGAATTTCTGACGTTTCTAAGAATCGCTAAACCCTTTTCATTTAAGTTTAGAAAAATTGAATTAAAACCGCACTAATCGTTATCCATGTACTTAGACATATAAAAGGAATGTCCTGACACGTAGTCACTAACTCATCAACGTCGAATCTAAACATTTGGACCTAGAATAGCTGACATTTTGCGTAAAGGTTTCCTTTATGAACAAGGCAAAAGGAAGAATATTTCGAAATTCAACCCCTTCGACTGTAAGGACCCTTGAAATCACCATTGCAATATATTTAAACACAATTTGTGTCTACCTTCCATGCATGAACTCATATTTTTGCTTTAGAGCGCAGGGGATCCCTAGACAAAAATTTTCAGTCTCTCCCCAGTCTCTCAGAATCTTTCAGAGTCTTTCAGCGTCTCTGAGAGCGTCTCTCACAGTCTTTCACAGTATCTCAGTTATTGCCTAGGTATTTTTATGGATCTCTCACAGTAGTCTCTGTATGAGAGACTCGAACGATAAAATTGATTGTTAATTCAAGATTCAAGTGTCTCACAGAGAGACTGAATGAATAAAACTTAAAAATTGAGAGACTCGAGTCTCTCGTAGAAAGACTGGGATCTTTGAAATATGTTGAACTTTTGAAAATTTTAACCTTGTCTATCGATACACCACTTATTGAGAGATTCGAGTCTCTCGTTCAGAGATTCGAGTCTCTCGTTCAGAGACGCTAAACAGTTTTTTTTAACAGTCTCTCTCTCAGCAACACCAGAGAGACTCGATGAGAGACGGAGACTCGAGTCTCGCTTTCAGAGACTCTAAGAGACTGAACATTTTTATCTCGGGATATTGGTGGCTCCAAATTTAGATCACAGATCCAAGTTTTGAAGCATCACTTTTTGGTTTACTTGCGACTATTATTCCTCATTCCTGAGATAATAAAGCCTAGAAGCATATACCCAAAAATAACACGACTTTTTCCACTTTTATACCGTGATATCTTAAAATCCAAATGCAACAATCAAATTTTTGTTACCATATTTGGATCCAGCGTATCTCTATGATAAATATCCTTGACAAAATATTTGAAAATTTCTCATTATGTAATCAATGTCATCCGTGTTTATGTGTACGTATGCATATTTGGCAAATTGTTGATATAACGAGAAATACTGTTAGCAAAGCTGCCGGTATGTAATGTTGCTAATTGTACCTGGTTGACTAGGTACAATCGGTTCCACTATAAACTTAATCGTGTTAATTAGTAACGGTTTGTTCTCTGTTCATCGACCAGTATTATCTATCTACCCGTCTAATATTGTACACCAATGGGCAGTAAGATACACGTCTACCGATAATCAAATAATTGTTACTGATTGTGAGAACTTACGGATTGAATCGTATCACTTGCTGGTAAAAATTAAACTAATAACAGCTTACAAGGGCTGAGTTATTACAGGGCGTTGATAGTCATATCTAAGAAAGTAATTAACAATCTTTGCAATTTGTCAAACAAATTAAGAATTAAAATAATTCGAAGTGGTCTGTATTCTGTCGAAACTGCCAGACGCGAATCGCGATTTCGATCTATTTGGATCTCATCAGCGCGTCGCAGGCAGCTCCGACAGAACACAGACCAACTTTTACCTGCTGTCTTAACAGCGCGTTTTAGAAAATACTACAAATGGCGCAGTAAACGTCATTTGTAATATTTTCTAAAATTAAGAATTTGCGGACTTTTCAATGTGCTAGTGTCGTAGTAACATTGCTTTGCGGTACTTTGAATACTTTGTAATCGATGCTAAAAATACCGTATACTTATACGGTACGAATATGTAAGGTACATGGTGAAAAGGGATGAAATATGCTAAATGTCTACAACAAGAAAACTAATGAAATTTCCACATGAGAGGAAGCCATCCATTATCTTTGTAATAAATAATAAATATATGACAAGAAGTCATCTTGGGAAAATAAATTGCCGAAAGTCAGAGATAAAAACGTAAAGTAACCCCTTAGAAGGTCCCTTAACGTTTTAAATGGGTGCTGTAATATACGGGTATATTATGTAGATACCTACCTCTTAAATAAAATTACTTTTGGGAAATGTTATCCGCCAGTATGAAGAAGTAATTGCTAAAATATAATTGCTTCCTTAATATTAACAAAGAAATACCGTCAAAATTTAAGCTAGTATTCACTTCAGAACCATGACTACCCCTTTTAAATTTCGTATCATTTTTAATTAAGTTATACTAGTAGGGATTTAAAGCAGAGGATAGCGCTGGGTCGAGTTGCCTCCAATAAAAAAAAGTCACTTCTGTGCTTGCAAACGATTAATTTAGAAATTCTAAAAAAAGGATTGTTGTACGGATGCGAAACATGGACAGTGGGAGCGGCGGAAAAGAAAAGGTTAGAAGCATTCGAAATGTGGTGTTATAGGCGGATGATGAGGATAACGGGGTAGAAAAGGTTAGAAAGAAGAAGTATTAGAAAGAATAGGAGAACAGAGGACTCTATGGAAGACAATAAAAAATGGGCGAGATAGGTTGGTAGGACACCTTCTCAGGCATAAAGGTCTAGTCAGAGACATATTAGAGACAGAAACGGGAGTTAGGAGGGGTAGAGGTAGACCTAGATTAGATTACTGTTCGCAAATAGTTAAGGATGTGGGCTGTTCTAGTTTTAGGGAAATGCGAAGTTTAGCTCAGGATAGGAAAGAGTGGAGGTACGTGTCCAATCAGTCTTAGGACTGATGACCTTATGATGATGATGATGATGAAAGGTGTAGTTTGGAGCTCGGCGCTGTACGGGTGCGAAACATGGACGGTTGACGCAACGGAAAAGAAATGGTTGAAAGCGTTAGAAATGTGGTGTTACAGGCGAATGGTGAGGATACCGTGGATAGAGAAGGTTAGAAATGAAGAGATATTAGAAAGAATAGGAGAACAGAGGACTACAGAAGTCAATAAAAAATAGGCGAGATAGGTTGATAGAACACCTTCTCAGGCATAAAGGTCTAGTCAGAGACATATTAGAGGCAGAAACGGGCGGAGTAGAGGTAGACCTAGATTAGATTACTGTTCGCAAATAGTTAAAGATATGGGATGTTCTAATTTTAGAAAAATGCGAAAATTAGCTAAGGATAGGAAAGAATGGTGGTGCGTGTCTAACCACTCTTAGGACTGACGACCTTATGATGAAGATGATTCGTAATTTAAAATTCACTATTTGGAATAAATTTAGTTAAATCGATTTTATTCAATCGTAAAAATAAATAAAGGCCTAAATTATGACCCTTCCCGTTTCCTGCTTCCTGTGTCCTGTCAGTGCATGATTTTCAACTCTTAAAAGCAAAACCCGTTTAGCCTTCAGCTTATTTCGATCCCCTTTTATACGCGATCAATCAGTTGTCATTGTTTTTGGGAAATATAGCGAAAAACAATTTACTTTGACAGCAAATCTGTCATTGGCCGATTACGTTGGCGAGAAAACGTGGAGAATTCCGTAGGTACTTGAGGTTCAAATATATCGATTCAATATTATTAGCCCACAACAACGCCCCTCACGATCGGTGTACAACCCGATCCCCATTCCGAGCAGCTCTTTAAATTGATTGAGGATCAATTCGGGCAGCTGTTACGCTCGCACTTATTACGTGAAAGCAATACAGGACCGTAATTCAACATTATTTCCCAAGTAAGTGACCATTGAAAAAGCGGAAATTGTCTTCACCGACAATTGTAATTACCTTTAAGAAAAGGTGGTTGAAGTTGCAATATTACAGTATTTGTATTCTTTTATACATTTTCTCATTTTTCAAACTTTCTTTAATGAGGTTTCACCTGCAGATCTAATTCGCAGTCAAACACAACATACGAGGCCTGTTCAAAAAGTATCGCGAATCGATTTTCCATTCTTTTATGGCGTTATGTTGGTACTCATGTCTCTCACTAAAAGTTCAGTCATGTGTAACATGACATTTAATGTTGAGTTAATTTTTGACAGCTGCTTTGCTTGCACGTGCTTTGGCTCGTCTTCGATTTTTACCTATTCCAAAAAATGGATCGAAGAATCTGTATCAAATTTTGTGTGAAAAATAAAATTAAGTGTGCGGACGCATTCTGAATGTTGACTGTGGCGTATGGTGAAGCTACCTCGGACCGACCCAACGTGGTACAAAATGTTGTCAGAGGGTCAAGAAGATATGAACAACGAAGAGCGTGCTGGACGTCCGAACATGTCAACAACAGACGAAAACATTGATGAAGTGAAGAAAATAGTATTGGCCAATTGTCGAATCACCGTTAGAGAATTTGCAGAGGACCTAAATATATCGATTAACTGTTGCAATTCGATTTTTACCAATTATTTGGGCATGAGACGAATCGCCGCGAAATTGGTACTAAAATTGCTCAATTTCGACTAAAAATAGCATCGCGTTAACACTGCTAAGTAGCTGCTGGACTCTGTCCGCGACGACTCAGATTTACTCCAGAGTGGTGGTGACGAATCATGGGTTTATCGTTATGACGTGGAAACCAGAGCCCAATCATCCAAATGGAAACTGCCGCACGAACCAAGACCGAAAAAAGCGCGTCAAGTTAAGTCGAATGTGAAGGTTTTGGTCTTCGATTACAGGAGCGTGGTGCATCATGAGTCCTTGCCACAGAGTAGAACGGTCAATAAGGAATATTACCTGCAAGTTATGGCAATTTGCGCGAAGCAATCCGCCAGAAACGTCCGGATTTGTAGAAAAACAAAAATTGGCTATTGCACCATGATAACGGCCCTTCTCACACACCGTTGCTTGTGCCCGAAATTTTGGACAAAAACAACACACTAATAATGCCACAGCTACCATATTTCCCAGATCTGGACCCCTGTGACTTTTTTGTTTCCGAAACTGAAAAAGCCCATGAAAGGACGGCATCGAAGGAGGAACTGAACAAGATCAAAATTATTTTTTGAAGTGCTTCGAGGATTGGAAAAAACGTTCCACAAGTGTATAATATGTGGTGGGGATTACTTTGAAGGGGACGAAATAGATATTCATGAATAAATAAATAATTTTTGAAACAACACAAAATTCGCGGCACTTTCTGAACCTACTAAATGTCATCATCATGACAGAGTCATCAGTCCTAAGAACAGTTGGACAAGCACCTCCATTCTTTCCTATACTCAGCTAATGTTCGCATTGCCCTAAAACTAGAATCCACATCCTTAACTATTTTTGAACAGTCATCTAGGTCTACCTCTAAAATTCAGCTTCTGTGAATTCTTTTTTAAAATATAATAAAACACATTTTGTAATATATTTTAAAACAGCAGTAGTTAATTGTACTTTACTTTTTCAATGTGTTTTGTAAACTGCACTTAACGAGCATTTAGAATGATTTATAGGGCCATTAGATATTTAAGTAGTTTTTTAACTTAGTATAAAATAGCAGCTTTATAAAGAATGTCTCTTCTCTTAATGTCCACTCAACTTTAAGAGGGTTATTATGTTCCCAATTAAGTAGCACTTAGATAGTAATTCAGCTCCTTAAAGTAATATTAAACGTTAATACAATTTCCTACTTTGCATCTAGAGTAAGTTAACCTCTTTACAGTTTTTGTTGTGATAAGAACATTCATGCAAGTGATACCGCAAATAATTATAACATTTGTTCAAGTCTAAGTACAACACAACCCTTTTTTGACGTGACAACGTCTTATAATTCGATGGAGCCGGCTGCACGCACGAAAAAACATGACTCATGGGGCGTTACCTCGCTCTGAGGCGTTCCATTTAAGGCTTGAAGTGCAAGCGAGAGCGCGGAACGAGCGACAAAGGGGCACAATCGGCCTCCGCGTTCTGCAGCGTTCGACATATGTCTCTTTCCTACTTGAGTGAGCGATGCGTCCGCGTGGACAGCTGCTATACAATAATACATTTCCATTTACCTCCTTCTCTATATCCATACAAAATATCTATCAAACAATTATATTAAAAATTTTTCTTGAAAAATGAAACCATTCCATCAGTATTTTCTTATGATGTTGTCACGTTCAATTATCGTCAGTAAACCGACTTTACAGACAACCGATTTTTTTATTAAAATATAAATACCAGTCCTAGTTATTCAAACATGATGTAAACGATTGAATTGCATACATATCGATTAATTTTGCATGGTATAGAGTAGGCTTTAATTTCATTAACAAAGCATAATTCACTATATTAATCTTAATTACAGTTAATTACATATTAAGTTAACGATCACGTCTTCCCACAAGTTTGATTTAAATGTTAGTCATAATTCATGAATTCGCAACTACCGCGTCTGTTACGTACAGCAGCAACGTTTTGAACAAGTGAGTTAAACTTTCTTCCAACTGTTGTATTTGTAGATACAAAACAGATAAAACGATGCAAATTGCATGTCCCACACAGCTTTAGACAGCGACGTAGATTAACGAATTAGTTGTTTGCTCTCTCGAATTGATAGAATTGTACTTTGTAATTTTCAAAAAAAAAAAAAACCGTTTATACGTATCGCAGATCGCTATTTCTGTCTTATTTAATCTCATCAGAAAGCCAAAACTAGACCCGATAGATCACCGACGAATCAAAGATGCTCGTGTGTAACCAAATAGAAAAAAATTAAAATATGTTCTTCAATATTGAAACTCTCAGATACGAATCGCGATTTTCAAACTCTGTTGGTCTCATCAGCACGCTGTAGTCAATCCAGCAGACCACAAAGCAACCTGCCTGCTGACATTAAACAACGTTCAATGACTAAGCAGAGACAGCGTATTAAATGCCATCTGCAGAAATTAGCTAGTTATTACAGAATTCAACAATGTTCTTCTCTAATTCGGCGTGCTAATGTGAACTAAATATTTCGAAATAACGATCCATGTTTGACATTATCGACAGAATTCTGGTCAAGAACATTAAAGTCAACTTTTTTATTTCACTTTTGAAATTCTATAAACTTTCAGTTTAAATGAACCGATTTTTTTATAGAAATGTCGGAATAATTAAAATAAAGATCGAATGACAGAACCATTACATTGTAAGTATCAACTGAACAAAAAGTGTCAAACTAAAACACATCGGTCTCGAATTCCAATTCAAAGGCACTAAGTACTGCATTCGCGATCCTCTAATTGTATCGACTGTTTGTTCAAACAGGACGAAATAACCGCAACGACGACATAATCCCCGTCCAATTACTGAAACGCGAAAGGAAATCCACGATTAGAACCAGATTGTTCCAAATGCCACTTACCAATGGTTACCTATACATATATAGTAAGCCTTTAAGCGGTTAAACAAGATTCTCATTAATTCTCATAAATTGAACAAACCTTCGGCTATATCTAAGAAAAATTAGCTTTCCAAGCTAGCACTTGTTTTTCGTTAAATGGGATTAATTTTTAGTTTTAAGGTTATTAAAGGTGTATGTTTGGAGCACGGCGTTGTACGGGTGCGACACATGGACAGTGGGAGCGGCGGAAAAGAGAAGGTTAGAAGCGTTTGAAATGTGGTGTTATAGGCGGATGATGAGGATAACGGGGTAGAAAAGGTTAGAAATGAAGAAGTATTGGAAAGAATAGGAGAACAGAGGACTCTATGGAAGACAATAAAAAATAGGCGAGATAGGTTGGTAGGACACCTTCTCAGGCACGAAGGTCTAGTCAGAGACATATTAGAGGCAGAAACAGGAGGGGTAGAGGTAGACCTATATTAGATTACTGATTGCAAATAGTTAAGGATGAGGGCTGTTCTAGTTTTAGGGAAATGCGAAGTTTAGCTCAGGATAGGAAAGAGTGGAGGTACGTGTCCAACCAGTCTTAGGACTGATGACCTTATGATGATGATGATGAAAGAAATTCTCGAACTAAAACTACG
This sequence comes from Agrilus planipennis, assembly GCF_000699045.2. NCBI lineage: Eukaryota > Metazoa > Arthropoda > Insecta > Coleoptera > Buprestidae > Agrilus > Agrilus planipennis. The sequence goes on from NW_020442464.1 coordinate 4,011,087, forward strand.
ACTGATTTTTCTACTTATTAAAGGTAAACTTTTAAGCTAAGTAACATCCAATACTTTCTGTTCATCATAAGGTCGTCAGTCTTAAGACTGATTGAACACGCACCTCCACTTCTTCCTATCGTGAGCTAAACTTCGCATTTCCCTAAAACTAGAACATCCCACATCCTTAATTATTTGCGAACTGGTAATCACCCGTTAATGTTGCTTAATTTATTATGAGCTCAAATCATTCGTTTCACATAACATTTCAACTTGAAAACCACTTATCACTCAGACGCACATTAAACCCGTACATTCGTCCTCAACTAAAAGCCTTTTTAATTTTATTAAATACAAAGCGTACAAATCCCTTTTAAAAATGGATTTACAAACAGTGAAATCACTTAAAATTGAAATTTTCAACTTTCTAAATTAACTCTAAACAAACTCCGTTTTACGGCAACGGAAACAGAAATTCGGTAAATTGAAGCGAGGCTTATCTTTAAAAAGATCTCTGCCGAAATTCGGTATTCAAACGAATGCGATAAACCTCTTGTTGATCTGAGAAAATGCTGTTAATCTCGTAAGACTAAATTGAATTGAATCGGACCAACATCAGCAGCCCCCAAACGAGATACTCGCCTGATGAGAATTTCAATTACCATAAGTATTTATTAATTCACAGAACCTTGAACTATCTAATAGGAAGTCAGATAACTGAAGATAGAAGGAACAGTAGAGATATTAAGCAGAGAATAGCCCAGGGAAGAGTTTCCTTTAACAAAAAGAAGTCATTTCTATGTTCTCGAACAGGTAATTTAGAAATTTGCAAAAAAATTGTTAAATGTGTATATCTGGAACGCGGCGCTGTATGGGTGCGAAACATGGATAGTGGGCGCGGCGGATACGATATAACCTACAATTACCTATGTTATTGTCATTATACCTTTTGGACTGACTCGTATACAACATGTGAATGGCGTAAACACAGTACCTGTCTCAATAATTTTGCAATTTTTTATCAACCGATTGGTTCTCTAGCAAATTTCCAATAGCTGATTGAGGGATATGTATACATACGTATGATGCATAGAAATGCCACAAATCCGCTTTACCTAGTTTGTATTCATTAAAGATAATTTGATTTTCAACGGTTCCATTAATCTTCTTCAAAACGACGCCACGTCCCCGTCGTCGTCGATCTGTATATTGCATGCAATCTCCACTTCCGGGTCAGACAACAACTTGGGGCTATTACTGTAATGCGCTTGACGGAAAGCTCACCTTTAACGCTTTAAAAGATAGCTCGAGGGCCCCAAGGGACGCGAATGTATTTAAATAAACCTTTTCGTGGGCATTCGCGAAAGAGACACTCCGATTTTATAAAACTAAATGTATTTGCGGCTCTGTCTCCCTTAACCTCAATATGCAGGAAAGAAAAACAAAAACTGTAATCTCCCTTTCGCCATGATACTGTTGTGAACGAATACCGCAAGCGATCGATACCAGCGGCGTCTCTGATGTGTCTGCAAGCCGGCAGCCTTTAATAACGTTTCCGAATGTTGGCAGCCGAAGCTAAATATTCATACTCATGGGAGACTACAAGAAGTTTCCGGAAAAGGTCAGAAATATTCCGTATAAAAAGGACACGCAAACGAGAGAAGTAACCTAAGAGACAACCAATTATAGTTACATATATAGGGCGATTCTCTGTTAATTAAATTTTGCAAAAAATAGTTCATTATTGGGATCCGTCAAATGGGAGGAGCCTAAAAACATGGCGCCGATTAGGGAAAATTTATCGTAGTTCCTATAGTGTACCGTGCAATTTCCAAGTTTTTAAATTACGATAAAATGATAAGTATTGATACAATATGTGATTGGGATGACACAAAGCCTCGGAAAGGAAATTTCGTTGAAGGTGAACGTATTTTTAATGCCAATCACATTATAAAATTCGGAAATAACAAATCCGGAAGCTAGCCTTCAAACTTCGGATTTAAAAAGTGATTCACGTTATATAATTTGTGAGGTAATTCTGGGTGATTTAAGCAATATCATATCAATGATTTGCACGTGCAAAGCCGATTTAAGAGAACGTTGCAAACACATTATTGCAACTTTGTTGTATTGCAGCAGGTAGGTTCTTAACCTCAAAATACTTATATCGTATCATTAGAATTGTGTTAAATCTATTACACAGGAATAAATAATTTCTCACTTTATAATTTTAGTTTGATTCTAGTTTTAAGTATTAAGGTTATGGCTGATGGTAAATACTTGCTGAAATATAATCATGTGCATTAAAATGACGTGAACAAATTTTTATTCCGGAATTCACTTCTTTGATACCTACTGCTTTCATCCAAGCTTCTATTAGTTTACTTTCCGAATATATTTTTTACGAATATAAAACTGTTAGTTTTTATTGGAAAGTAGTTAATGTAGGTGAAGAGTGAAGATCTATGTCTGAAGTGCTATTGCAGCTTTTCACTGAACATATTAACTTTTTATTTGATTTAACTTTAAAAGAAAACTTCGTCGACTCCATCATCAAAAAAAAATTTACTTTTTTAACTTGTTTTATTATTTTAATAAACAATTTTACAATTTGCGTGCACAGTTTCTATGTAAATTTTTCCCTCATTCGAGTTATAAATATAATTATATAAGTTAAGAATAGTATTTTCTAAACATAATTCAAAATTTCGTACCTACTATTAACCGTTAAGGGCTTTCTATTCCATGGAATTCATAATGAGCGCATTACTTTTGTTGCTACAGTTTCCTCTATTATTTTCGCTCTAAATAAAACAAGGAATTTCAAGACTATTACGTTGCAGCTCTAAACCAAATCGTAACATCACATCAATGTTCTCTAAGAAAATTGTTAATGTTTGTCAAGTTTGCTGTCGTCGGTATTTTCATCGTCAGGATGCCAACGACGAGTCCTTTAAATACGACACCGAAAGGGCGAATAAAATTCAATCCGTTTTCCTCTACGTCATCATTTCCTGTGAGACTAGTAAAACACTCCAGTTCCTTCTTTGCCTGCAGTTTCTGTTGAAAATTTAAATCCAGTAAAGTAGGAAATTGGAATGCCAGTAGAGACTGCGTTATAGTCGTGGTTTTACCAAATTACACGATAGCATAGAAACCAATCGAACTGTTGCAAATCAATTTCGGACACGGAACCATAGTACCTACATAATGCCCATACAACAGTAATGTACAAGCAACGATAAACATTATCAATTGAGATAGACGACATGATACTAAACCGATAAAAACAATGGCCTCATTGATTGTCAAAGGTTCTGAAAAATATACAGGGTACCTTTTATCCAAAAAAAAGTAGTGCTCCCGAGGAATATAAAAATTAGTTTTATTGTCAGGTGTACAGAAAAAGACATAGGATAGCTTTTATCCATCATCATCATCATCTCGCATTTCTCTAAAACCAGAACAATCCATATCCTTAACTATTTGCGAACAGTAATCTAATCTAGGTCTATCTCTAGCCCTCCTAACTCCCGTTTCTGCCTCTAATATGTCTCTGATTAGACCTTCATGCCTGAGAAGGTATCCTACCAACCTATCTCGCCTATTTCTTATTAACTTCCATAGAGTCCTCTGTTCTCCTATTCTATCTAATACCTCTTCATTTCTAACGCCACATTTCTAACCTTTTTCGCCACGCCCACTGTCCATGTTTCGCACCCGTACAGCGTCGTGCTCTAAACATACACCTTTAACAATCTTTTTCGAAGTTCTAAATTAACCGTTCGCGAGCACAGAAGTGACTTCTTTTTATTGAAGGCAACTCGACTCTGCGCTATCCTCTACATTATATCCCGACTACTCCTTCCGTCCTGACTTATCTACCCGAGATAAATATGTTCAGTCTCTCAAAGTCTCTGAAAGCGAGACTCGAGTCTCCGTCTCTCGTCGAGTCTCTCTGGTGTCGCTGAGAGAGACTGTCGAGAGACTGTCAAAAAAACTGTTTAGCGTCTCTGAACGAGAGACTCCACTCGCTCATGGAGAGATCCTCCTTCGTATCCAGTCTCTGAACGAGAGACTCGAATATCTCAATAAGTGGTGTCTCGATAGACATGGTTAAAATTTTCAACATATTCCAGAGATCCCAGTCATTCTACGAGACACTCCAGTCTCTCAATTTTTCAGTTTTATTAATTCAGTCTCTCTGTGAGAGACTCGAATCTCTGAATTAACAATTTTATCGTTCGAGTCTCTCATACAGAGACTGTGAGAGATCCATAAAAACACCTAGGCAATAACTGAGAGACTGTGAAAGACTGTGAGAGACGCTCTCAGAGATGCTGAAAGACTCTGAGGGACTGGAGAGACTGAAAATTTTTGTCTAGGGTGACCTTTTATTAAAAAAAATGTTCCCTATGAATAAAGACTAATTTTATATGGTCTTTGACTCGTATTTAGGACATTAACGCGAGCGAAGTAACGGGTAAAACCTAGTTGTCAAAGAACAAATCGGAAAATTGATATGATGCTCATATCACTCACAAATGAGAACTGCTAATAAATTTCAGGTTTTGAGTCCTTCCGCTGGAATAAATAACGCCGATCTCAGAGTTGTTAAATAAAATTTGTTGACTTGGCTCGTTTGTTAAAATAAGTTGGCAATTAAGACCGTCGTTTGCCGTATACTGCAATTGTTATGCGTTTTGAAATGCGAAACAATTGCAACGTAGAACATCAGAGACCAGTTATTTGCATAAATTGCTCCGAAACTTCCATTTATTACTGCATGTAACACTCGTTTCCATTTGCATTACTTAAGACACCGCACGTACATACATACATACATACATACATATATAATAGAAGCGACTAAGAAGCCCTTTGGAAATTGTAACGACGTCTTGAATTTATATTAGTCTCATAGTCTGCAACAGAACTTACAGCTTTGCAGCTGTACATTATCGTTACAAATTGACTTTTAGAAGTCCTAACGGCATTACATTATTCTATTTCTCTTGAAAATCCTTTGAATCTCAATATACCACTATTTTAAACACAAATTGCTCCATTAAAATACGACTAAAAGTTAAGCATTTCAGAAATAAAATGCTATAGAGTGTAAAAGATCAACCATCAATTTAATACTATTAATGAATATATAAAAGTAATTTGTTTGAAATAATTAAAACAATAATTTAAGGGCAACAAATAAAATTAGTACGGTTGCTGAAGATCTTCACCCGCCTCACCACCCTAACCCACTACTGGATTTCTGATTAATCGGTAGATCCAAATGAATCTTAATTCTGACTAAAATAATTGCTAATTGACCTGCTAGCCGAGTGGAATCTAACTGTTAGCTTACAATTTCAATATTTAGGCAGTTAAGTAAAGTTAAAATAAAGATTTTTGTTGTTTATCGAATTCCTTCTATGAGAATTGTCACTAACAACAACGTAAACTTTTTTGTACAAATGATCGAATTTATATCCAGTGCATGAAATAGAAGAATTTAATGAAAACGGCGTTGTAGTGTGGACAGCATCCAATCAGTGAAAACTGGAGTGTAAGCGGGTGTCCAGGTGCAGCTACCCTGAACAGGCATTTCACAAAAATAGAATAACCAAGCTATTACACAGGAAATAACATTTATGTATATCAACGAAATTGCGTATCAAAATATTCATTGAGTAAAAACGGATTGATGCAGAGCAAACAGTGGCTACCGGTTTTACATTTTGTAACTTTCATTTACAAATACGTAAACATTCATGTGGATACATGCAACACCATCACTGTACTAGGGTCAATTGAAAAGTCCCCGACCTGACACATAGATGGCGGCACCAGAACTAAATCCATATGATTTTCAGTTACCTAGTCCTAACCTTCAAAAGACGCGTCTATAAATTTGACGGCTGTCGGATCATTAGTTTGTGAATTATGGCATTTTTAGTGAAGCAACTTGTTATTGTGAAAAAAATGGATAAAAAGGAATTTCGCGTGTTGATAAAATATTGCTTTTTGAAGGGAAAAAATACAGTTGAAGCAAAAACTTGGCTTGATAACGAATTTCCGGACACTGCCCCAGGAAAATCAACCATCAAGGATTGGTATGCTAAG
>NW_020442464.1:4022290-4039108 GCF_000699045.2 Agrilus planipennis
AGATCTCAAAAGAATGCTCGTTGGGAAAAAATTTTCGTCGAATGAAGAGGTGATCGCCGAAACTGAGGCCTATTTTGAAGCAAAGGACAAATCGTACTACAAAAATGGTATCGAAAAGTTGGAGGATCGCTATAATCAGTGTATCACCCTTGAAGGGAATTATGTTGAATAAAAAAAACGAATTTTGCAAAAAAAATATGTTTTACTATTTTAGGCCGGGGACTTTTCAATTGACCTGTTACATTTATAACACCGTCTGAACCTCTCGTTTTCGCACTTCCTATATCACCTGTTACTAATAATCACTAACAAAACTTGTTATTTGTCTTCTGCATTATTGTTAAAAAGCATTCAAGCGAAAATTATTGAAATGCTAAAAAGTAATACAGTGAATTGCTAGCAAATCCATAATTCATGTTGTAGGAAAAATTTCGCAGCCGGAAAACTCCGTTCACAAGCACGTTAAGAATTCGTTCAAGAAAGAACGGCGACAGAAATATATTCATAGCATTCTAACTGCAAGCTGACAATCCCGGCGAGAAGCACATAAAACAAAAGTCAACTTTTCAACCGACTGAAAAATGCGACCGTCAACTCTCCTGGGTCCAGAGAAACGTATATTTCAAAAGGTGTTTTTGTAAGGAGCAATTAAGGCGTAATAACATCTTTAAAAGCTTTACAAACAGACGTTATAAATACATACATACATATATAATAGAAGCGACTAAGAAGCCCTTTGGAAATTGTAACGACGTCTTGAATTTATATTAGTCTCATAGTCTGCAACAGAACTTACAGCTTTGCAGCTGTACATTATCGTTACAAATTGACTTTTAGAAGTCCTAACGGCATTACATTATTCTATTTCTCTTGAAAATCCTTTGAATCTCAATATACCACTATTTTAAACACAAATTGCTCCATTAAAATACGACAAAACGTTAAGCATTTCAGAAATAAAATGCTATAGAGTGTAAAAGATCAACCATCAATTTAATACTATTAATGAATATATAAAAGTAATTTGTTTGAAATAATTAAAACAATAATTTAAGGGCAACAAATAAAATTAGTACGGTTGCTGAAGATCTTCACCCGCCTCACCACCCTAACCCACTACTGGATTTCTGATTAATCGGTAGATCCAAATGAATCTTAATTCTGACTAAAATAATTGCTAATTGACCTGCTAGCCGAGTGGTATCTAAGAGTTAGCTTACAATTTCAATATTTAGGCAGTTAAGTAAAGTTAAAATAAAGATTTTTGTTGTTTATCGAATTCCTTCTATGAGAATTGTCACTAACAACAACGTAAACTTTTTTGTACAAATGATCGAATTTATATCCAGTGCATGAAATAGAAGAATTTAATGAAAACGGCGTTGTAGTGTGGACAGCATCCAATCAGTGAAAACTGGAGTGTAAGCGGGTGTCCAGGTGCAGCTACCCTGAACAGGCATTTCACAAAAATAGAATAACCAAGCTATTACACAGGAAATAACATTTATGTATATCAACGAAATTGCGTATCAAAATATTNAAAACAATGTAAACCAACCAAAGTCAAGCAATTTCGACGTTTTAAGGAGTTTGTAGTTAAATCGAGAAACGTTATAAAGAGTTTACACTGTATATATTTCAGAATAATTTATCTAAGCATTCGAGAACTGTTCCTAAAAAGTTGCCCTGACCATATTTGTACTATTTTTTAATTATTGTACATGAACACAGAATGATATTACACATAAACGAAAAAAAAATACTGTTAGATAATATTTCAATGGTTTTTGACACTATTACATAGGAAATTGTGGGTTATTCTTGAATATGTAAAGCAACACAGCTGTCAGTAAAACATAAAGGATTATGATTAATTAATTTACCTATTAGTCGAACATTTGTATTAATTAAATATTTCTGTATCTGATTTGCTGTAATATGCGTTACCAGTCTTGTGTCGCTTCTAATTAAGTGATAGTCGGGACAGCACAAGACGCGGGTGGCAGTGTATACGGAGATATATGATTGTTCATCACGCGAAGAATTGTCCTCTATTTTGCTATATTACATTTACCGTAAATTTGTACTGAATAGCAAGGGGCCCTAGGGGCAGATGTCGCACTTCACATGGTACAAGAGTAGTTGGAAGAGGTGCAAGAGGAAATTAATTAGTTGTCCGATCCTGGAAGATTATTAATTTACAACGCTATTTAATAACCGTATACTATATTGTAAAAGTGCTGACTAAAAAAATACGTTTTGATCCAAAAAAAATTGTTTAAGAACCATCCACTTCCGTATTTTAATACAATAAGTATAAGAAAAATATATAAACTTAGGACAAAAGACACGTATTCTATGTTTCATACTAGTTCATATTAAAGCTGCAGACGATCGATACCAACGGCACCTATGATGCACTCAACATCAGTTCATAAATAATTCAACGGACAATACTGAACGGCAAAAAGAACTTACTGGAAGTTTCCGGAAACAATCTGAACCAAATAAAAATAAGCGACCCAGAAGACTACGGAATATAATCGATAAAGGTGAACCCTCACTATAACGCTGTAATGTAAATATGATGATATGTTTTTTTTTTATAAATCGATTGTTGGCTCAGTGTTTTCAATAGAAACATTTATTCAATCTGTGCTTGTATGAGATTAGTCGCTTTTAAATTTGGTTGTTCCGCAATTTTCTGTTGGAATTAAAGGTCAATTAGAACGCTGCGGAGGGCAAAATTTGTAATTTCCGTTATTTAATAGGCAGGTACGGTGGTTTTGCAGTGTACGGCGTTCCCGCATAAATTTCAATATTAATTAATCAGTCGACCGCGAGTGTGTTTCAACTATGAACCGTACATTTACTGCGGTTCAACAAAATATAAGTACTTCATCACTTTTGCTTGCTTTTTTATTTAACTCTAAATTGCATTGTGATTTGTTTATTTGAATTCTTCAACAGATTGACAGTTTATTCAATTCTTGTGCGAGTAATAATACCTACATGTTATTTACCAGCAATTCTATTGACACATGATCATAATCGCAGATATACAGCTATAATTATTTATGCTGTCGGGCGTAAATAGAGTTCCTACGTGTAAGTGCATCGCGGCGACATCTGTGGTCGGACTTGATGTAATACTAAGGCGCTCAGGGTAGTATAAGTTCTCACTATAATAACATATACGTATAATATTTCATATGAGCAACCAATATTTTTACAACAAAACTGGGATAGTATTTATTGGCACAGTGTAGTCTTTTTTAAACTTTTCGTAAATTCAGTTTTAAGCAGTTATTAACTTATTATGTTTATTAGTATTATTATCTACTTTATTAACAGAATTTAATTAATTAAATTTGTCAAAGAACATGTCAGTCCAAGTAAAAATACGCTCATCCAGCAAGCCACGGAATAAGCACTACCTTCTGAATCTTGTTCTGCTTAACTTCCATAAAAGTTCGTCAAACACAAATTGTTAAAATAACTATATAACAGCATAAATGAATGAATGTATGTATGTATGTGTGTATGTAAATCTGGCTTTGTGGCTAACGTTTACTTAGCACCTTCACAGGGCTTTCAGAAGGGCGGACAACGGAATAATCAGGGCATTTCCGACAGCTTAGAGACCTGACGAGGATATTTCAAGAAGAGATAGGACTTTCCGACACCTTAGCTTCAAAAATAGATGATTGATCTCTTTTAAGTCGTTATACAGCACTTTTAAAACTGTCATTTGTAACGAAGCCCCACGCCCATCCGAAAGTTAAGGACAAAACTGTTCCCTTTATTTCGTGTTTTAAATCGGAAGAACTTTAACCCGTTTAGCCGTCATCGTTTTTATAAATAGAACCTTTAATTCAAAAAAAAATCCTAAATTGCGTAACGGACAAATCGTTCCCTACTATAAAGAAACATTTAAATATGGTACAACATGGTAAGTAATAAATAAAATTTCCCTGAGAACTTAAAGATAAAGATGAAAAAAGTGGTAGGGACACAGGGAAATTTACTATTTTTAGGTATCAAAACAATTTCTTAGTAACAAGTTTCAGAGTTTATTATTTAGTATATTCAATATGATGTAAATCGTGGCGAATATTTTATATTTTTATTTTTGGGAGACGAAAGTATTTTTATTTCTTCAAATTTGTATTTCTTATAGAGTAATTTTTACAAAACTGCTTTGTCTTTAGGATATAAGGTCTCTGCTTTTAAAAAGTACTCATAATGATAAATTTTCAAAATTGGTTAAAATTGACGATTGAAATTTAATAGATTTTCTTCTGTTTTCCTTTTATGGAGCAAAACATCATTTCACTTTCTTTTATAAGCATTATCGCAGGTCTCTGAAGCAAAGAAAATTTTTTACGACTAGGCCTTTCGGTGTGCTGATAAAAGATTGGGGGATTTAGTTAGAAAGACATTCGGCTCTGCAAATATATGGCCGTCATTAAAAAGGAATTCTCAAAATAATAAACCACAAAGATAGTCTCTCATGTATTCTGTCTCTGTTTTGAGAGATGTTTAAAAATTAAAAACAAGAATAACGAAGTCATTCACGTACTTATTGTTATAAACAAAATGCTATTTGTTCATAACTGCACAATTATTTCACCCATTTATACCATGCATGCTTAGTAATTATGATACTGCGTATAAATAAAATAATTCGAAGTGGTTCGATCTTTCTGGATATCATCTGCGCGTCGCAGACAGCTCCGACAGAACACAGACCAACTTTTACCTGCTGTCTTAACAGCGCGTTTTAGAAAATACCACAAATGGCGCGGTAAACACCATCTGTAGTACGATGCTACATTTTAGGATTACGTATGAATATCTACTTGCTGAAACGAATCCCGGCGTAGCTAACCTCAACTTAATTCGAAGTGGTCTGTATTCTGTCGAAACTGCCAAACGCGGATCGCGCTTTCAATTTTTTTTGGATCTCATCAGCTCGTTGTAGACAGTTTCAACAGAACACAGACTAACTTTTACCTGCTGTCTTAACAGTGCGTTTTAGAATTATTTTCTAAAACGCGCTGTGTTCTGTCGGAGCTGCCTGCGACGCGCTGATGAGATTCAAAAAGATCGAAATCGCGATCCGCGTCTGGCAGTTTCGACAGAATAAAGACCATTTCGAATTATTTTATTCGATTATGGTAACGTGCCTATCACGTTCAGGTTAGCTACGCCGGGATTCGTTTCAGCAAGTAAATGGAACTTGTTGGAGCATACGTAATCCTAAAATGTAGCATCGTACTACAGATGGCGTTTACCACGCCATTTGTGGTATTTTCTATTATACTCCGGGTACATTATATATTAATAGTCCAGTAAATGCATTAAAAGAAAAAAAAATGGTTACTAATTTTTTATAACAGAAGCCCTTTTTAAATCTAAAGCTACTGGACTATAAGTCAATTTTTCAATTTGTTTTATTGCGATATTTTCAAAATTCCCAAAGCACATTGATTACATATTGGCAAAAGTGTTGTTATCCTTGAACTTTTTGGCAAAGCTCTTGGGAAGGACCTGTACCAATTCTCTTAGTTGTTACGATTTGATTTTAGTTGTCCGGAACATAAAACATTTAGAGGTACATCAAACTGACAATATTTTGGAACGTAAACCTCAATTTGTTTTCTGGTGCTGGAAACTGGAATACATCCAACAGATAACTCACTGCCCGATTCACTGGAAAATACAAATCTCGATATCCGCATTGAAAAAAAAATAGCGCAGATTGAATAGATTCTCAGCTTAAAATCGTTCTTTTCATACATTTAACCAAATTACACCTGCCCAAAACGATTTACGAAATCTATAGTGTTTTCTCAAAAATTATTTATTTATTCATGAATATCTATTTTGTCCCCTTTAAAGTAATCCCCACCAGATATTATATATCCTTGTGCCAACGTTTTTTCCAATCCTCGAAGCACTTCAAAAAATCATTTTTTGTGGTCTTGTTCAGTTCCTCCTTCGATGCCGTCTTTATCTCCTCAATCGTAGCGTAGCGTCGTCCTTTCATCGACCTCTTCAGTTTCGGGAACAACAAAATGTCACAGGGAGCCAGATCTGGGGAATACGGTGACTGCGGCATTATTAATGTGTTGTTTTTGATTAAAAATTCGCGCACAAACAACGATGTGTGAACAGGGGTGTTATCATGGTATTGTTCCACAAAGCCGGGCGTTTCTGGCGTATTGCTTCAAATTTATTATAGTTATAGTCAAACCTCCAAGATGTCATCAATTATGTCGAGTTCTGCCTTACCGTCAAAATTTTTAATTTTTGCTTCTTAGACATCGGTTCCATGAATGTCGCTGTTGTTAAACTCACCGCTAATAATCCTAAATCTTAGATCATGATAGCAAACAATATAAATACTTCGTTCGTGTTGTCTTTTCTCCCGTTATCTTATGATTCTAACCTAATCGCCATTAAGTGCAGCAATGAAAATTTATAATATTATTTAATTTTTTTGCCAAATGAATTCTTGTGGTTTAAAGGTTACCTGCACTTTGAAAATTTGTTTACGTACTTGTGAACAACTAAAAAAAAGCTTTTCGTCCTTTGAATCTTAGGGAAAATATAAGGAAGTTTCCGAAAAATCCTTTCCGCCATAATGTACAATAAGGAACTTGGTTCCAAAAACAAGAAAACAAACGACAACGCCAAAAAGTCAGTAAAATAACGGAAATCGGAGAATGCAATACTTCTTGGCAGTGTATCCTCCATCGAATAAATTTTACACCAAAATACAAGCAAATGGCGGAAGAAAATGCAACGCGAACTTCCTGGACATTCCATCTGATAAGCAAATGTGCCTGTTTGAAAGCCTTACGTTATGCTGTGTCGCGATTTCAAGATAACATTCACCCAACAATTATAAAACAGTTGGTTGTAAACAATGATAAATCGGCCGGCCCCAACTTCAGCCACATGCAAAAACATTAAGCACTAGATAAATACACTTATCATGTAATCTTATCCATCTTATCTTGTTTATCTCATTTTACTCTTTGACTTAATTTAGTTATCCAAAAATATTTTGATGATGTCCACACGATAGTGGTGTTTTGATTCGAGAATTCGATCTAAGAAGGTCCCATTTTCTAGAATAATCCAGCTTCAAATGGCCCCTTTTGATGAAAAATCGTTTTCAACCTCTTTAAGGAAATAATTGTTTTTTGTCTAGTAGTTTGGCAGCAATAAATACAAAAATATACATTCCAAAATCTATAATTATGAGCCAGCTTGATTAATATAGTGATTACTGTGTATGGCTGCAATTTTATTATCATCATATAAATTCTATTACAGTTACTAAACATGCATAAATGGATAAAGTAATCGTGCTACGTTTTTGTTGCAGTTACTAAACACGTATGAAATGCATAATCATATATGTACTTAGCACGATAGGGTAGATGGCTGAAAGGGAAAAAAGAAATGCATTTCGATGAAAGTCAAAAAATCGAAAACAAGTAAAAAGCTTTACTTATAAAAATAAATACGTAATTGACTTTATTATTTTTTTTAATTTTTAAAGATCTCTTAAACTAGAAATATAATGCATGAGAAATTATTATCTTTGTTTCTTTATTTTAAGAATTCCTTTTTAATGTCATATTTTTGTAGAGCTGAATGTACTGTCACCTACAGTGATAGAAACGAACTTTTATTTGCTTCAGGGATCTGCCATAATGCTTAAAAAAAATAAAAGCATTTTTCATTAAAATCTGATTTTTTAGAGAACGGTACTGGGGGTTCACAGTTTAATTAGATAATTGTTCTATTTTTTTATAGAGCACTCGCCGTCCCTTGCCACACTTACTATTATTTCTGAAGTAAAAAAAAACGTCCTCAAAGGGCGAATAGCGTCACCCTAAAAGTATGACGGAAGTCAATTACGTCAGGCTTTTAACACTCCGGAAAAATATCGAGGATGAAGTCAAACTTTAATACACTACTTGTACATTATACATGTGTAAGTATTTTTAGTAGCATATTACGAAACGTTTCCACATATAATTCGATCAGAAAGTTTAGTTTGTGGGTAGTGCACAACTTGGCAGACTTTTCCAATAATATAACTAATCAATGACGAGACGTCTATTGGAGTAAATCCAATTTTTATTAAATTGTTCCAGGCGGTCAGCACCGGCACCACTAGTCGCAAGTACATAAGAAAACGAACCAAAGTGAATTAAAAAGTCATCGAAATGAACTACGACTACAATATAACACAATTTTATTGAGCCCACGAAATCATTATGAAATATTAGATAAACCTTACTCAACGATGTTTTCTTTTTTTTTTAAGTCTATCTTGAGTATATCTTGAGGAGATTTATTAGAGAAGGAAGATAGTGTGGAGATAGATAGCAATAAAAAATTTAAAGAATAATAACGCGTCAGGTGTAGATAGGATACAGGGGAAGTTCTATTGGGATCCGTCAAATGGGAGGAGCCTAAAAACATGGCGCCGATTAGGGAAAATTTATCGTAGTTCCTATAGTGTACCGTGCAATTTCCAAGTTTTTAAATTACGATAAAATGATAAGTATTGATACAATATGTGATTGGGATGACACAAAGCCTCGGAAAGGAAATTTCGTTGAAGGTGAACGTATTTTTAATGCCAATCACATTATAAAATTCGGAAATAACAAATCCGGAAGCTAGCCTTCAAACTTCGGATTTAAAAAGTGATTCACGTTATATAATTTGTGAGGTAATTCTGGGTGATTTAAGCAATATCATATCAATGATTTGCACGTGCAAAGCCGATTTAAGAGAACGTTGCAAACACATTATTGCAACTTTGTTGTATTGCAGCAGGTAGGTTCTTAACCTCAAAATACTTATATCGTATCATTAGAATTGTGTTAAATCTATTACACAGGAATAAATAATTTCTCACTTTATAATTTTAGTATGATTTTAGTTTTAAATATTAAGGTTACGCCTGATGGTAAATACTTGCTGAAATATAATCGTTTTATTTATAATCCCAGAGGATTATAAACAAAACGTGGTAGTAACATACCTAAAAAGAGAGGCACGTTGTTTTTTTGGGACGAAATTTTTTATCGCACGTTAGAGTGACAGGGAGCTCCCCCCCTTTACCCCTTTCCCTACGCATAGAGAAATTTTCACAGGTCTAACAACGTTAACCAAAAATCTACTGTAACTATAACTTTTACAGTCGCTTCACTGGTCACCATAACTTTTCTTATGTAAATTTCTGGAATTTTTAACCCCTCAGGAGCCAAACTAAAATAATTTCTATTGATGCTCGACTGCTTTAATTTTCATAAAGAACATCACAGATTCCTTGTCAGTAAATTTTCGAAACTTCCACACGAACTTATTAGTTCTCATCAGCACGCCTTGGCAGTTGTGATAATCAATCGAGCGATCCACATTTTCGTTTTACGTGTTATTACACAGTGACATACAAAATTGCTACGGCCTACACATACTTCCTACTCATTATTTGCAACAATAGAAGATTTGTTGTAATTAAATCTGGTTTTAAGCTGTTGTTTATTCATTATTCGTTGTTGCGATATATTAAATGAAATCCGTAACTTTACCCAATGTACACAATATTAATTATGCGCATTGCACGCTGAAGTAAATTTAGGTCATTCATGTTTGTTAAGGGTCACGAAAAAAAAAATGACAGTTCTGCAGACACAGTTAGGTACATCAACGAAACGAACGAAGGCGGCCATGCAAATCTAGTGTGGATGCATGAAAATCAGCGTTTCCGCTCATTTCATACGGCTAAATACGTGTGCTTTCAAAGCTTTGTTTTGCGCTACCGTCTACTTTTAATCTAAATAATAATTAAATCAGCTCTCGTCAGCTTTTACACGTCCAAGTTGTAAATTAGTTCCCGTATTTGAGAAAATCACGTTAAATTGATGTACAGGGTGGTCCAACAGAGCAAAAATCTAACTAAAAAAGAAGTTTCGTCAGTAGAAAACGTATGAAGCGCACACTACAATTCAAAAAGGGTTTTACTATACTTCGTTTACTTTCTGTAGCGATGTGATCTTCAGTTTGATCGGCGCAAAGTAGAAAAGAACAGCACTAGGCCAGAAAAGGAAGGAGACAACTCTCGGCCAAACTCTTAATCGGCGAGGAGCGTATAATCCATACAGTACTCCACGAAAAAATTGACCATTTTATCCACTACAATTGCAGTGCTCAAATGTGCTGTTATTGATATCAATTACTACTGAAAATATCAACGAAATATCTGTTTATATTTGAAGACATATTAAAGGCTTTAACGCTGGTTTTCGACTCGCACTACTATTCATGATTGAACAAAATTTTTGGCAGATACTGTATGAAAAAGTATGTTTAATGAACAAGAGTCGAGAGTATAATGAGTGTAATTTTTCCCTACGTACGATTTAGCCAGCGCGCATCCAAGACATTGGAAGGGGCACATCGCTACAGAAAGTAAATGAAGTATACCTATGTCATAGTCATCAAAAAAAAAATCTTTTGGATGTTTCATTCCCACCAACCAGTAATGCTGATAGGCGGGCAGTCCCTCCGGACTCCTTTCAGGAATCGTGGGAATCGGTGGGTGGTGGTTCGGGTGAGAAAAATAAGACGGACGAAATGAAAACAGAAGAGATAGAAAGATTACCTGTGGAATATTACTGCACTAGCATTTGCCCAAGTGATCCAAGGAAACCACAGAAAAACTTGGACCAAGGCAGACGGACCTGAAATCGAACCGGCATTCTACCGAATGCTAAGCTGTGGTGTAAACCTCGGTTATATAGTCATCAGTTCCTACAACTGTACTATTAAATTTATTTTCAAAACCGAGCTGTTGTACTTGAGCACACTTTTGAACCACCGAGTATGTGCATCATTTTGTAAATATGAAAGTACCTATACAAGTAACCAGCCCAGTTTATTCCAGACTTGTTAAATTCTGCAAAATTGAATAATTGTATTACCAACAATGTACAATACATGATATCTACTAATTTAGATGTTATACCTACTAACTTGCGAGATCTAATGAAATGCTTAATTAAATCGCCCCCTCCGTTCATGCATATGTATGTTGTATATATTCAACCCTTATTAGTCAAACTAAATCAGTAGCGAAAAGTTTAAAACACACTGTACCATTACTAACTTCCTGCATGGCCAGAAACGAATAATTTTAAATCATTTGCTTCCTTTTGCAAAAATTTTACTACAAAAAAGGGCATTACTTAGATAATGTACTTGACAACACAGGGCAACATGTTAACCATTATGTTTCCAATTATTAGACTGAAATAAAGTACTTACAAGCAAATCTTAGATGGAGTAGTTTTAAATTGGAAAGTAAATGTGAAGTTCTAAATTGTATATAAATTATTACATTAATGAATTTTAGTAATCAGTTCGCAAAACTAGACAAATATCCATTTTCTTGGCAATTTCGACAACAACAACACACGGGCTTTCCCCCTCCTTTTTTGCCATTCTGGCTTTGATACATTTATGAACTACGTCCACAATATAAGAAGAGCAACATTGACAGAATCAAAAACAGATAGATGAACAATATTAAAAACTCATTAAAGTCTAATTTACTGACTGACATGAAAAAAGAAATTCTCCGGGCATTTTTTCAAAAATTTCTGAACGGGAAAATCATTTTAACAGTGAAAAAAAAAGTGCATAATCAATAAGGGCTGGTAAAAGAAATAGTCCAGTTGCGAATCAAATACTGAAATTATTTTTCGAGTAAAAAATGTGTAATTATACATTTTGTTAATGAGAAAAATTTAAACAGAAATTTCCGATGTTCAGACAATTTTTGCCACATTATTTACTCTCTTGTTGTCCATAATCATTCAATGTCAATGGACTATCTCGAAAGGCTTTAACGACTGTACACGCAATTCCCGGAGAATTTAATTTTTCATAAGCGAATCTAATTAACGCTTAATTGCCCATGTGTCTATTTCTGATTCTGCTGATTTTAATAGACATTTACATACAACATTTATTTGAAGCTTCTTAATTCATACCCGACGCCTTCACCAAAATGTATTTTCTCTTTTAACTTATTTATTTATTAATTTGTGAAGAGATCATGGAGACAAAAAACCTTGTCGCGTTTATCCGGGCGAAAATCTTGTTAAATATAGTTAAACAAACACGGTCTAGTTCATACTTATAGCATCTACAAAAAGATTACGGTCTTTGGTTTAATTTATTATCCAACTTTCGGGGCATAGAAATAAATTGCCAAACTTTCGTCCCAAAATAACTCAATCTCCTCCACTCCACCTACGTTATTTTGTACGAAGGACCAAAATTCACGTAATTCCTGCCGGTCCCGCTAGAAATAGGTACTAAATTAAAGGGCGGAACGGGGAAAAAACGAAAATGTCATTAAATGAACTTTTTCGACACAACCCCGGAAGGGAAAGATTATTTCTATATCATCTTCCCGACACGCAATAACTTAAGGGAAGAAGGTTAAATAAAGAGCAATTTCCTAATCACAAAGAAAATCTGACACCATTTTCAGTTGATTATTTAAGTACCGAAAGACGCATCTAAACATTTTTTTTTTATAATCGAACTGATTAAATAAATAAAAAGCAAAAATCAAAGCAGTAAGTTTTGAAACACAGACACCTGACAAGATAACATGGGGGGAGGCACATTATAAATATAAACAATTTTCAAGAGCTTTCCGGTAGGCTTTCACAGCTTTCGCAATGCAGCTGCAACAGATAACATCTTCACTGCGATACTGTTATGAACGAATGCCGCAGGTGGTGATCGATACGGTGGTACCTTTAGTCGAGACTAATAAATCATAGCCGGACAAGACAAAAGAAAACCACGGGAAACTTCCAGAAATAATCAAGAACATTTTATGACTGTATAAATAAGTTTTTGACATTCGACAATCAATAAAAGACAATTGCTACGAACAAGACAAGTGAACAGTGATATAAAACAAGTGATACAACCCCATGCGATAAAACGTGTAGAATAATAATCTATTCTAAGTGGCTGTCATTGTTTATTCAGCCAAATCCTCTGAGGCTAAAACAGACATTAAACCCTTTTATTTTACTAGAAGGAACAACGACTGAAATAAGGCGGAAGTTGGTGGCGCTGGCGTGAAGCGAATAGCGCGCTGCTGCTCATAAAATACACTTTTAAAATCTTGATCACGTCTGGAACAAAATACCACCGCGTCTGATCAAATAAAGAAGCAAAGCAAATGTGCGGGACTGCCACTGCGGCTCCCGTCTAAAACTGAAATATTCATGTAGACCTTCCTTATCGAACAAACAAAACAAGAATAAGAAGAAGACTAACAGCAGGCTACACATACAGGTGTATATACATTATAAGTAGTTAGTTAGTTGGTTGGTTCGTTGGTTGGTTGGTTGGCTCACTGCGGTTCTGTTTTACTCTGTCCTCCACCCCAGTCGCCCCTAATTCCGCGCGTATTTTATGCGGTTGTTGTACGAGGGTGATATCAAACGTGCATGCAAATTTTTTAAAATGGAACCAATTGAACAATTTTCGTTATTCCGTGCTTCTAAAGCAAATTCGTCTGATACCACCACTTACACAAACATATTCCAAAAAAGTTCCGATTTTTATGTTTGGAACTCTTAAAATTAAACGACACATTGTCCGTAAATAGGGTTGCCATCCGTCCGGGTTTCCCCCGATTTGTCCTAGTTTAGAGGGCATCCGGGGAGCGTCCGGGTGGGCCTTCATTTGTATTCCGGGTTTAAAAATTTAAAGTCTTGGGCTTCCCGCGACATACCACGATCAACCGACGAACCGAGTCGCTATATTCACCATCCCCCCCCCTCCCGTATAATTAATTTTTTTTAGGTTTCATATTTTTATAAGGTTTTCATAACAAAGTATATTAATAATTTGAGTTTTATTTTAACGATAAAAAATCTAACTGATTATTAAAACAATTTCTAACAAACTGTAATAAGATTCGGTTTTGTTAGGTACATTTAAAATGATGATAAAAAATGACTAAATTTAATTTTAAGGTCTGAAAATAAATAAAAAGGTGATTTATGACATTTTCAACGCTTTTTATTACACTATGTTTAAAAAAACCTGTTGACATGTCCGGGTTTTTCACGCGTCTTGTCCTGGTTTCCAAATATTACAGATGGCAACCCTATCCGTATATTGTATATCGGCAAAACGTCGAGTAGATTGAATTATAATAATCACTACATAGTATAAAACAAAGTCACTTCCCGCTGTCTGTCCCTATGGATGCTTAGATCTTTAAAACTACGCAACGGATTTTAATGCGTTTTTTTTAAATAGATAGAGTGATTCAAGTGATGTATAATACATGCATAATATAGTAGAGAAACACTGATACGTTTAGAGGTTTTTAATGTGATATCGTAAATAAACACTTTTTTGCGCTTACATTGCAAACGCTGGCTGAACCTTACGAGATAGATCAAAATAATGTACTACAGTATTGTACACCTTAAAAAGGTCTACAAAAAAGTCCGGGATGGTATACGTCTATCTCTTAGGGATAACCCACAACAACCATTTTTTATTCTTTACTTTTTATGAGAAATAATGGCTTATTTACGAAGCGATTGTAAGCGATACAGCATTAATCCTTATCCAATTAAGTACCTTAAAATACATTGTGCATTTAATATGGATCAATATGGTCCTTTACAGCATGAATATTTTCGAAGATATTACAGATTTAAAATGCAGGGACATAGCGGTAGCGGCCGGGGGGGCCGATTTGTATTGTCTAACGACAAAAAGCTGTGAATATTGTATATAAAATATTTAGTATCAGCATTGCACCCGTACGAAGCTGGGGCGGGTCGCTAGTAAACAATATAGTAAAATATTCGCGCATACCTATAGACTAACAGAAGGTAATACAAATGTTTTTATGACAGTTGGAAATACGTGCAACAAATTGTAGCAAAATCATCAATTGCATCGTAATTATTTCAGCATCCGCCCTATTGACCAAATTTGACTACATATGATTTCCACAGTTGCTAGTTTCTAATTATGTCGAAAAATATCAAAAACATTGAGCCAAGTGTATCAAACTAAGAGAAGAGTACGTAGATCAAATTCGCTAAAAAAGTTGCATTGCCATCATTTACACCAAAACTTTTTAGAATGTCCTCGTATAGCCCGTATCTGTTCCACCCTACCCACTTAGTTACGACGAAGAGGAATATTTAATAAGAGCATGCGGATGATCCTCAGATAAATATTTCCATGGGAAATCCCCCGTTTCTCAGTTCCACAATTCTTGGTATAAAATTCAGAACAGCGAACGAAATTCGCACATGTTGTTCGATAAATTTTACCGTAACATAAAATATATTCTACTTCGTTGAAAAGAAGAAGTAAAGGTAAATGATGCAGGACGATGAAGGATAAAATGTCGAAAACCTTCCCTTTATTTAAGCCATCCGACGGATTACAAAGATTCCTAAATTTCCCTTTCATTTAGAAATTTATTTATTGCACTTTGTACAGACATAATAGAAAATCGAACAGGAAATAATCAAGCAGTCCAAACGGAACAAACATTTAACACAAAGTGTTGACGTTCAAGTTCGTACTTGAAACAGGTTAATCATTCAAAGTCCCTTGCATCCCTACGTCCTAACATTACAGTTCACCGGAAATAGTCGATATCTGCACAATTCAAGTCCCTGTTTCCCGTAAGTGGTTCATCATGGGTACGTAAGGATTTCGCTTCACACTCCAAAATACGATAACTCTCAAAAGTGATCGTTCTAAATACAACACGATCTTGAACGTAAACGAAACAAACTCGAACATTGCGATCGAGTGATTGAACGAATGAAAGCACTTAAGCTCAAGAAAAGTTTTGTTAATTAAAAAGTATTGTTAAAGACAAAATAAGGTTGACATTTACTTGGTGAATGTTTATAAGTTTAAAGGGTCGATCTTGCTATTCTCCAATACTTCCCTTATACTCAGTTCAAAAACCTACTTTGAAAAAATCTTACACTCAAGGTGAAACGTCAAAATTAAACCCCTACTGACTTTGATTTTTTAGTTTCAAAAGAATTATTATAGGGTGAGTTGTTTTAATTGATAGATGCAAAAATCTCCTAAAGCACACTACGTACTAGACACCTATGAAAAAAATGTTTCATGTAAAAGTTGTTCAGGACAATAGAGTCTACCATAAGCCTTAACTTCAAGGTCAACATTGAAGGTGATTTATAGAGCAAGATTATTTTTTAAATGGAAACCCCTAACTTCGATTCTAGATCCTGAGCGAGTAATACAAAAACGTGACTCTCTGTTCCCTGATCAGTATAAAATATTTTTTCTTGTGTATACTTCGTTTAGTTTCTGTAGCGATGTGACCTTCAGTTTGACCAGCACAAAGTAGAAAAGAACAGCCCTATACTAGAAAAGGAAGGAGACAACTCTCGGCCAAACTCTTAACCGGTGAGGAGCGTATAATTCGTACAGTACTGCACGGAAAAATTGACCATTTTATCCACTACAATTGCTTTGCTCAAATGTGCTGTTATTGGTACCAATTACTACTGAAAATATCAACGAGATGTTTGTTTATATTTGAAGACATATTAAAGGCTTTAACGCTTGTTTTCGACTCGCACTACTATTCATGATTGAACAAAACTTTTGGCAGGTACTGTATGAAAAAGTATGTTTAATGAACAAGAGTCGAGAGTATAATGAGCTTTT
>NW_020442464.1:4040190-4054980 GCF_000699045.2 Agrilus planipennis
GATTAGATTACTGTTCGCAAATAGTTAAGGATGTGGGCTGTTCTAGTTTTAGGGAAATGCGAAGTTTAGCTCAGGATAGGAAAGAGTGGAGGTACGTGTCCAACCAGTCTTAGGACTGATGACCTTATTATGATGTAACGATTGTAGTCAGTACAAACTGAATTCAGATGTAAACTTTAAGAGTTAGCTTTTAGTGACTTAAATGGGGAATTATAAAAAAACCTCGATATAGAAGTACAACGTAAAAATCTCTACTAGATACATTCCTAATATGTATCCATCAAAAATAACTTATCGAAGTTCTACTATATTTCTATTCTGAGACTGTTAAAATGATTAACATTTCTTTTTTGACTGCCAATATAAGATTTTTCTTCTGACCCCGTATAATCCTTGCACGCCCATGCTCATTAGCACGTAGATGAAAATACTACATTTTATTAACCAACACTGTGTTTTTTTTTTTTTTTCGTTTTTGTTACTTGTGAAGCGCCAGAGAACACGTCGAATTTTTCTTTTTCCAACTTATAAATGCGCGCTCGAAATGTCAAAGGTTGTTTGATGTGTGAACATTACGGAAAAAAGGCGACCGCCGAGCAAGCTCGTAGCGCAGTGTTTAATTACCTTGCGGTAGTAAGTCCTGACGTACATTTGCGTGATCTCACAAAGAAATGTAAATTAATTTTGTCTCAAGTGACAGTACAACACAAGTAAGTACATAAATCTTTTACAACAACCATATTGAAATATTCTGTCGACAAACTTGGAAATGATGTCAGAAAACCTACTAAAACCACATAGTAAAGAAAACTGTTGTTGCTATTTAATAGCTCAAGAAAAGCGTAAAAATAACAAAGTAAAAGCATAATTAAAACCAATAAAAAAAGAGCAACAAATTACAAAATAAACATCACGGAGAAAATGAAAAATGAAAATTTACCTAAATATTAAAGCGATATTTACAATTTATCCCACTAGCCCGTTGTTTCGTAAGCNAGTGAAAATTTTAATTCAAACTTTTACTACTAGTTATTTTCCAGTATGAGAAAATGAAAAACGAAAATTTACTTAAAAAAAACAATTGAGATTATTACAAGTTATCTAATAAATTCTACTATTTCTACGGCAAATTCAGTCATTTACAATCGAAAATTGTAATTTTTGCTTTGCCATATTTTTTTTTACGTTAGTCAACTATGACAATAATTGGTTCCACGCACCACCAATTGTAAATCCTTGACAGTTAATCACCGTCATCATTAAAGGGTCGTCAGTCCTTAATCTGGTTAGACACGCATCTCCACTCATTCTTATCCTGAGCCAATATCTTTCCCTTAAAGTAGAACATCCGACATCCTACTATTTGTGAACAATAATCTAATCTAGGTCTGCCTCTACTCCTCTTAACTTCCGTTTCTGCTTCTAATATGTCTCTTACTAGCCTTCATGCCTAAGAAGGTGTCCTACCAACCTATTTCGCTTACTTTTTATTGATTTCTATAGCGCCCTCTATTCTCTTACTCTTTCTAATACCCCCTCATTACTAACCTTTTCTATCGGTATCCTAAACATTCGCCTGTAACGTTTTCTTTTCGGCTGCTCCCACAGTTCGCACCCATACACGGACGAGCAATTTTTTTTCGAATTTATAAATTGACTATTCGCGAGCACAGTAGTGGCTTCTTTTTATTAAAGGTAACTCGACCCTACACTATCCTTTGTTTTATATCTCTACTACTCCTTCCATCCTGAATTATCTGACTTCCTAAATATCAAAAATCAGCAACTAATATTTCGTATCCCATCTTTATATTCACCTTTGTATGTGGCACTAATATTTTTGTTTCACTTTTAAAAATTTTCATACGATATTGATTTGTAACTACCGCTTCCATTGTAAGTCCTACTTGCTAGATGCTAATTAACAGAAAAGTAAAGAAATACTAGCACGATCGAAATAGTTAACCTTCGTATTTACTTCAATCCTATATTTTTGTTGTCACTTTACATTTACAAGACAATGTATTTTTGGGGAAAATTGCTGTGGCGTTACGTATATATATTGTAAAGCGCCTTGGAATTTTGTAATTACGCACGGATTAGACAATGAAACAAATTAATCATTCTCCCTAAAATTATGTATCTTGCGTTCAATTACACAAATTATGCGAAGGTAGAAAGCGCATGAACTCGGTCGACTGAAACAATATAGATAATTTTATAATGCTGCATCGTATGAATTTGAAATTGATAGCTGCTTTATTTAGACTAAACTAATTGTTTTGCAAAGTTTTATCTGCGAAAATATGTAAGCCCTTTTTTAATATAGTCGCCACCAAAAATAGCAGAATATAACATTTATTGATAAAACAGGTTTTTGTCAAAATTCAAAAAATTAGTTTTGACGAAGATTTTACTAATGTAAGGATCGATTTGACCACAGTTGGAAGAAAGCTGAATTCATTGTAATCTTGTGTTTATATTTATGACACTAACTACTTCCTCAACCGCTTGTTGTTCGTAACTGCTCGCTGTACCTACCCTACTGCCGTAAAGGCGGACGAACCTTCTTTATAAACCCATGTCAAACATTCAAGAATATTTCTCAAAATATGGCAGAATAATTTCGAATATTCGAGAAGCAACTAGAAACGCTGAGTCCACGTAGTCCGTTAACGCGCAATTTTGTGAGTTACTCTGGTACATGGTCAGAGCCATGACGATACCTCTTTCTAAACGAACTATTGATGAATATGGTAGAAGAATTTCGAATGATCAAAAGGGAACCGAAAATAAGCAGGAGGGACGGTCTAAGTCGACGTCTTCCGTAGGCTCGCAATTCCATGAGTTATTGTGGAACATGGTCACAGACATGATGATATCTCTTGTTAGACGAAGTGCGGCAAAAAATGATAGAATAATTTCGAATGATCGAGAGAGAAACCGGAAATAAGGAGATTGTACTTTTCTACTTAATTCATAATAAGAATGTACAACAACAATTAACTTTCTACTCAATTAAAGTAGAAGGAGCGTTTACAAATACCCTAAATAATGAGGTAAAAATGAAAAGTTCGTCATTATATAAGTAAAGCTTCTAGGAGCCTCGGGTAGACGAAAGGAGTCGCTGCTTTTCTTTCTATTCCTCGCACTTTCATCTCGACGTAATCCCTTCACACTGAAAGCGCTGCATGGTTGAATGTTATATACTTGCAGCAGCTTTTTGCTTGACAGTTCAAGTGCTGTTGCAAATCTCATCGCGAGTCTCTACACTCTACAGTTTGTTTAGATACGTCAACTTTCCAAACGCTAATATCCTCGAGCTATTGATCAAGTCCTCGAAACCCTCGCCTCACTGTACCGTCTCGCAGGAGTGTACGTCACATTCCGGTGCAAAAATTACAACGGTTAGACATCAATTACATACGAGTCAATTTTCAAACAGGGATAACAAAATCGGTCCAATTTTTCGAATAAAAATAAAATTTGGTGATCATAAGGAAAGCAGTAGTTCCTATTAATATATAATATAGGATGAATAGTTTCCCTTAAGATTGTGGCGATATCCACCACATGTTTGAAAATTGTTTCATTTTGTTTACACATTGTAAATACCTTTCTAAAATATTTCTTTTCTATTTTCGATTAGTGTCTATAAAAATTCCTTCCTTTTGTAAATAATCTATTGTATCTTGCTTATCTATTTAAATAACTCTATTACTGTACTTTCCTATAATCCCTGTAACATTTCATATTTTGTGTACTAACCGCATGACGTCTGTACCTTTCATTCCGTCCTAATTACATTTTTACAATCGGTTTCTTCGGTGGTTGACCGGCCATCAATTTTTTGGTATTTCTAATCTTAAAGTTTCCATATTTTAATGCTTCCCTACTCGTATCTACTATCCTCTCTATTCCTTCCTTGTAGAACAGTTTTTCATTTTTCATAAAATACCAAATCAAACCTCTTCTCCTTTCGTTACGCCAGTTGTTGTTAAGTTGTAAATATATGTTGTTGTTGTCTAGTTTTAATTATTCGTTTTCTAAGTCCTTTTCAAAACCTTCTATAACAAAGTGACCCAAACAAACTTACGAAAAGATAATAAAAATCTCCAGTTAAACTCACACTTGAGGATTTTTACATGAGTATGCATACTTACAACAATCAGATATATCTGGACTATTCTGATTGAATCTCATTATTTTGGAAAAAGTTTTAAACAAATATTCAAAGAGACAATCAATTAGTAATCTTAAGTGTGACCCCGCCATTAACCTTCAAGATCGATTGAAACTGAACTCATTTCTTCAATGGGGACACTTATTTTTGTCCCAATGGAGATAGCGGGAAATTTTGAAATCGAAAATACCGTTGATGTTAATTTGCTCTTAAATTTTCACTTCGTATTTGCTGGAAATCAAATAACCTACATATTATTTCGGAAAAATCTTGGGAAAGAAGATATACGTTTGTGTTTGTAATCGAGAGTGTGGCCTGACCATTGATCATCAAGGTGATTTGAAGCTCAACTAACCCGTTTTTAATACGTATCTTTGACCCCAGCAATAAAGAGAGCGAGTAATTTTAAAATTAGAAAACCCTTTGAAGTTGATTTGCTCCTAATTTTCCAGTGGATATGTTTTTACCATATGAGTATATATATATCTAAAACTACCTACGTCCTTTTCTGACCGCATACCAGCATTAGTAGCTAATGAAAACGAAACACGCCAATTTGTTGTTTATAAAGGAATTCTTTTTATATTTTAGTTTTTCATGGAAATTTATCTGATTTTCACATATTAAAGTTCACTGTTTACATATGTGCTGTGTTGATTGTATACTCGATTGATATGTTGATTACTGGGACTCACGGTTGACTTTGGGCTATGCGCTGTTCGTTCTCCGCGCTCTACCTCAAAAACAATTAAGGGTATAAAAAAATATTTGGAACAAAATTTGTAGAGAATTTTATTTTATTATATAATAAATGCAAATATCATAGGAAACGAGATATTAGCGAAAAATTGATTTTAGTGACTTTTGACACAATATTTGAAATGCCAAAATAAAGGTTTGTACAAATTTACAGCTTATTATCTCTCATTCCCAGGTTGATCCTCCTTTTTGACATAATTGACTGTACTAAATATCCAATACGTATATTAACTATATTTATAAAATAACAATGAAGGCTGCCAACTGTGGAACACAATCAAACTGTGTGTGAAAAGTGGGGATAAAATATATTTACAAACGTATCTAGCGTATTATGAAAGCTACGCCTGAGGTCGTACGTTTGCTAAAGATACACAATCATAAAATATTATCACTTATTTATAAATCTGCCTAAAAATATAGGAACGAAAATAATCCCAGTTTTATTTAATTTAATTTACGAGAACAAGACAACAAATAAATGGCAGATTAGGAGATAAAGCAACGATTTTCTTGACACTTTTTAAAATTATGACGACCGCTTTAACATATTTTATAAGAAACAGATGCTTAACAAAATATGCAAACAAATATACATATAGTTAGACACAAATTAGCAGAAATTAGTCGTAAGTCAAAAATTAGCCACTATCTGGGAAACTCGAAAATCAGTTTCATTTGAAGTTAACATGTAAAAACTATTAGATCGATTAGGAAAAGCACTCATAATTAGCCACTAACTAACCGCTACAATTAAGGCGTCTTTTTTATTTTTTGTTTCAAAATATTGTCATATTTTTGTCACCTTTTGACTTTCACAGCTAATTTTCCAATGAGGCTTCAAGACCGGCTTTTATTTGTTACGAAAATACACACTATACCTAACGTATTTTTGTAATCTTATAAATTATTTTGTTCCAAAAAGGAGTAATATGACAAAACGTTATCGTGTAACTACGAGCTATTAATAAAACTGACAACAATGCAAGCAAAGTGGAAACTCTCTTGTCGGTGCTGGTAAAGCTTCTAATATGAGAGAACACAATATAGAAGAAGACAGATAGCTGCAGTCGATGCGAAGAAATTTTAAAGTCGATAAGTAGTTTCACGAAGTTTTCCCTCAAAAGTCGACACAATAGCCAATTCTTACATAATGGGCCACGTACAACTAACAAGGTTATTATGGTTTCGGTTAAAAATAATTAACTTAATTGTAAATAATATACCTGCCGATTACCCTTGACATATGTTTAATTAAAACCGTAGAATTTAATTTAAATTTTTTTTCTAAAAACCCGCCAACGGATTAATTAACTTACAACTTTCAGTATTTATTACTACAAATGCATTCACATTCGTATTGGGTAAACATGAACAAAACCTATATTTTCAGTAACTACTTTATATATTAAAGCAATCAGTAGACCCTTGCTAATCGCAATAAAAGTTCTAACCGAAATAATCTCACTTTTTCGAAATACTTTCCAAAAATCGAGAAGTCTTTTTCGTTTTCAGATAATTATTATATAAAGTGTTACGGTTTCGTAAACTTATTATGTACCCTGTTACATAATATTACGTAGAAGATCTTCCAGTTCATTTACAAACGTGAGCGCGATTTATAATTATAGCCTCAGACGAGGTTATTTTCAAATGGCTTACTTCCGTACTTAGATTCCCGTCGGAATTTTAAAACTGTTAAAAGGTAGGTGTGTGTGATACGATGACAAAACAGTAAAGGCGCCCGCTGACGGAAACATGTTAAGAGGTTATTTTGGCCAAGTTCGCGCTCCACTTAACTTCTTCGCTTTACTCGTGGACGAACAGTAGCGGTTCGTACCAATAATTAGTGCGAGGGTGCTGCTCCAGAAAAATTTTAGCCTTTTCTTTTATTAATAATTATTACGTAAAGGGAAAATAAACATCAAACATACGCGAAGCTAAAAAAGACTTCCTTCCACCAGTACGCCAGGATCGGAGCTGCAGGAGCGACAGCGCCGTTGGAACTGCGAAACGTGCAGTTCCGTACAAATTTTATTTTTATTTTAATTTGGGTGGATGGCTACTTGTATTAAGCTTCGCGTTCCACTTAATTTCTTCGCTTTTACTCGTGGACGAACAGTAGCGGTTCGTACCAAAAATTAGTGCGAGGGTGCTGCTCCAGAAAAATTTTAGCCTTTGTTTCATAAATAATTATTATGTAAAGGGAAAATAAACATCAAACATACGCGAAGCTAAAAAAGACTTCCTTCCTTCCACCAGTGCGCCAGGATCGGAGCTGCAGGAGCGACAGCGCCGTTGGAACTGCGAAACGTGCAGTTCCGTACAAATTTTATTTTTATTTTAATTTGGGTGGATGGCTACTTGTATTAAGCTTCGCGTTCCACTTAATTTCTTCGCTTTTACTCGTGGACGAACAGTAGCGGTTCGTACCAAAAATTAGTGCGAGGGTGCTGCTCCAGAAAAATTTTAGCCTTTGTTTCATAAATAATTATTATGTAAAGGGAAAATAAACATCAAACATACGCGAAGCTAAAAAAGACTTCCTTCCTTCCACCAGTGCGCCAGGATCGGAGCTGCAGGAGCGACAGCGCCGTTGGAACTGCGAAACGTGCAGTTCCGTACAAATTTTATTTTTATTTTAATTTGGGTGGATGGCTACTTGTATTAAGCTTCGCGTTCCACTTAATTTCTTCGCTTTTACTCGTGGACGAACAGTAGCGGTTCGTACCAAAAATTAGTGCGAGGGTGCTGCTCCAGAAAAATTTTAGCCTTTGTTTCATAAATAATTATTATGTAAAGGGAAAATAAACATCAAACATACGCGAAGCTAAAAAAGACTTCCTTCCTTCCACCAGTGCGCCAGGATCGGAGCTGCAGGAGCGACAGCGCCGTTGGAACTGCGAAACGTGCAGTTCCGTACAAATTTTATTTTTATTTTAATTTGGGTGGATGGCTACTTGTATTAAGCTTAAGGGTTAAAAAGATATAGATTATATCAAGTAGAAATAGGGAGTGCTGCAGTTCAACAGTGCCTATATACGCTTACGAGGGGATAATCGAGATTCACAGCGTGTCTTTGCATATATTGTAGAATTTTTGGCTTTCTAATTTTTCAGAAGATTTACCTACTTTGTGAAAACTACATGCGGTATGCATTGTACATAGCGCACAATTAATCGCGATTCCATGCCCCGCCGAGCGTGTAAACAAAATTTAGATTACATGTATGTACATGTCTACATGCCAGCCATCCCCTTAGATAAATTATTAAGTTACTGTTTACGGAAAGACTTACTGCAGATAACGAGGTAACAGAGATTAGGACCGTCGAGCTATTTCTTTATAATTAAAATGATCAACAAAGCAATATAATAAATGCAAATATCATAGGAAACGAGATATTAGCGAAAAATTGATTTTAGTGACTTTTGACACAATATTTGAAATGCCAAAATAAAGGTTTGTACAAATTTACAGCTTATTATCTCTCATTCCCAGGTTGATCCTCCTTTTTGACATAATTGACTGTACTAAATATCCAATACGTATATTAACTATATTTATAAAATAACAATGAAGGCTGCCAACTGTGGAACACAATCAAACTGTGTGTGAAAAGTGGGGATAAAATATATTTACAAACGTATCTAGCGTATTATGAAAGCTACGCCTGAGGTCGTACGTTTGCTAAAGATACACAATCATAAAATATTATCACTTATTTATAAATCTGCCTAAAAATATAGGAACGAAAATAATCCCAGTTTTATTTAATTTAATTTACGAGAACAAGACAACAAATAAATGGCAGATTAGGAGATAAAGCAACGATTTTCTTGACACTTTTTAAAATTATGACGACCGCTTTAACATATTTTATAAGAAACAGATGCTTAACAAAATATGCAAACAAATATACATATAGTTAGACACAAATTAGCAGAAATTAGTCGTAAGTCAAAAATTAGCCACTATCTGGGAAACTCGAAAATCAGTTTCATTTGAAGTTAACATGTAAAAACTATTAGATCGATTAGGAACAGCACTCATAATTAGCCACTAACTAACCGCTACAATTAAGGCGTCTTTTTNATACCTTTTTAAATAAAAAAATAAAATAAAATTAAAAAAATAAAAAAACAAGATTTTTCCTGCATTTTCCGAGTATATGTTGTGTTTTCCCCGAATAACACCTATAATCTTTATGAGTATTAGATGCTACTTTTATAACAGTTACATAAAAAAATTAGTAGATAGGTACATATTTTTATATTTCTTGGAATTATGTGATTAACTTGGACCAAACAGATGCGGCAAATCTGTATTTTTATGAAATAAAAAAATGGTATATTTCAGTCAACAGTGTGACGTCGGGTCGGCGTCGCGTAGAGTTTTTAATTAAAACTCCCGCCTGCTGTCACAATATCGCGCGCAGTGGAAATAAAAAAATTGCACTTGGTCGAGTTTCCACCGCGGCTGGCACACGTCCAGGTCTTGAGAAAACATCTGTTTCCTCCTCGAGGAGGCTGCTCGACCTTATCACTTACGATTAGGTGCGTAAAATTATCACGTCCATTTCGTCGACCAACTAAAAAAAAGTAACGAAGTACCTACTCCGTTCCGATCTGACACAGTACATCGTAAACGTATTCACGCTAATAGGAAAATAAAAGAATATTTATATTTCTGAACTGGTACGCACGAAGCAGTTCTGTGCACTACTTCGAAAGCCCGCACCCTTTTTGCTAGCTAGCCCTTTATTTGATCACGAACCATCACCGATTATTTGTCATCGACATAGTCTTCAACTAAACAAATCAATTATTTGTATAGAAATTAGTTAATAATTTTGGATCTTCAAAATTGAATTTTATTCTGATACACAATTATGAAAATCAACCAAGCAATCCTTTCTTTATTTACATTCGAAGGGAAAAATCAACCCCCGGTTGAACACTGTTTAATTTATTATTTATACTAAACAGTATCTAACTGATTTTCAATTCGATTCGGTTGTCCTAAATACGCTATTTTTGATGCATTATACACACCTTTCAAAGACCCTATGTGCTGCCCAACGAATTATCCCAAGGTCACCTTCGACCTCACTTTTGGCTAATCAATGCTCCAGAATACAAATACGTAGTAAATACATACTCCGAATTTCATAAAACACAAATGAAGAAACAGATTTCTTCACGGAAATCCTCTATTAGGCAAAACATTTGAGATAGCTGAATTAGAAAAATTACAAAGGAGCGCATATTATTAGTAATAAATTAAAAACGAAGTTAAAATAATTTGCAAACGATTATGCAGTATTGTCTCTCTTATAGAACAGGACAAAACAACTAAAAATAGTAAGTTTGAAGTATCTTAACCTTAAAATCTTAACGTTAAAATCATACTATGCTAATTTGGCTCATTTTAAGGATGCGTTGAATTAGTTCTTAGACCAGATTCGGATTTAGAATCAGAAAATACATCCATGATGTCTATAACGTGATCGAGGATTACCTTGGAAAAGTTTTGTCAACCCTAGGTCAAGGTTCATGAAATTCTGAACTACCTCTACATAGTCTGGCCTAAACTTTTACCGCAAAGTAGTTTTTAGCAAATGCTTAACACGTAATTAAAATGTGCAGGTGTAAGTATGCAATTAAATTTACATGAAATGTCAACTTAATTAACAGCTAAATAAAAGCGACTAAAGTATAAAAATGTTGCCTAATTGGTATTAACGTAAAAAGTTCTTAAAGTGGATGTGAACAGATACAGCCGAGAGCATAGGAAAATATTTAAAAATTCAAATAAATTACAATTCCAGTTAAACCATAAATAATTTGTAGCTACTTATGGTACCAACCAGTACCAAAGAGTAATAACACGAAAATATAAAATCTCTTAAGCCCTTCCTGCCATTAACGACTGTCAGATAGTAGGTTTTTTCAAGTAGTATTACCTATTTTTTATTAGGAAAGTTTTGATGGCTTTTATCATAAAATAGTTTTGTCAGACTTAAATAGAACCCCGTTGAATAGCTAATAAAGCACAGGCAGACATAAAGCTTTGTACACGCAAATTATGCGAATAGGTAGGTATTATTATTTTTACGCTTTATTCCTAATAAACGTGTTATAGCATCGCAAACATAATTTTCCAGAAACAATACGCACACGTGCAATCAAATTTAAAAATCAATATTGCAATAAAAAGAATAATACAAACTTTACGTCACTTTATCATATGAAAATTAAAAGGCGATGAAGATATTGATCTGCGTTCCCATTATTTCCCGATAAAAATTACAGTATTGTCGCGTTTAGGCAATCCGCCATACGCGAAAACGCATACAGTGGGTTGCCTAAATCGCGTTAGTAACAAGGCAGATCAGAATCTCTAAACCCCATATTCTAGAATCTTTCTAGAACAAGTCGAGCCGCTATACAAATAGCTACCGCAAAGTCGAAAGAAAAATTTCGAAACATGAGGTAACCGAACCATCTCAAACTTTTTGGGCTTCCCGTAAGGTGCTGGATTTGTACTAGAAAGACTAACATTTAAAATGCAAATACAAAATAAAAAGCACCTATTTTTAACTTATCTATAAATTCATAGGAAAAAAAAACGATTCAAAATACTTCACTTATTAAATGAACCCAAAGCTAAAGAAACTATGTATTCCATTTCATTCTCTTATTACAATGTGTAAAAGAAAATGGGGTTGTAAATATTTTGATATAAAATGATTGATGTTGATTGTACATNCCGAACCATCTCAAACTTTTTGGGCTTCCCGTAAGGTGCTGGATTTGTACTAGAAAGATTCCAGAATATAGGATTTAGAGACTCCAGACTTCCTTGTGACTAACGCGATCTAGGCTACGCACTATTATGAATAAATCCTGCTAGTTCCTTATGGAAAATGGTTCTCTTCCAAACTCTTTGAAACTTTGGATTCGGGTAGTTTTCGGCATCTAGATTAAACGTCTCAATGTCGTACAGATTCATTTTTTGGAGATATGGTAGATTAAAATTCCATTTATCAGTAAGGACTTCCAAGGTACAGTTATACCTATTAGATGTATACTTGAACGTATTCAATTCGTATTATTGTATCTTGGAAGTCTCAACAAAGAATAAAACTATGAGACGTTTTCTCAAAAAGATGGACTACCAGAATCCAAAATTTCAAAGAGTTTGACAGAGGGCCATTTTCGGCAAGGATTTGGAGCAGTCCTTTTATAGTAAAAAAAATCGAGTCAATTGGATACCAATAATAATAGAAATGTTATGTTACAGAAACCTAAAGCAGCTTTGCTTGTCACCAATACAACATTAATTAAAAATAGTTTTAAAAATGACTCACTGATTTAATGCTCGTTCGGCGGAAGTTGGTCCAGATTCGTGGTGTCTTCGTTCTTTGTGGGTAACAATTCCCATAAGCTTCATCCAGGCATTGTGTTGCCCCCCTGGCCCCCCCATTCCACTCTGCCACATCGTCATGTTGGCAGACCATCACACTGTACCACTCACGTCGCGAAATACGATGGCTCGCGAGAACTCACTTTACATCGACGAAAAGTCACTTCGCGACAGTCCCGCGCACTCGAATCAATTGTTCGGCCGCGACGCGCACTGTAAGTCCTAAGTCTTTATGAAACATGGCAGTAATATGTATTTGTATGCAACTCTCAATACCTACGTTGTATGCCTAACTAGCATAATTTCGAAAGCGGAAAATCTAAACTCGTAGCTATACAATACGCGTAGCAAACGACCGTTAAAAATACTTTTTCGGTGACTTTTAGTTGCAATGGCGCCTTGCAATGCATTGGATTGTTTCTGAAAATAACAAATTTGTAATTAACACAATAATTAAAACTCAAGCCTGTTTTTAGAAATCGAAAGCCGTTTCAAAATAAAATAAGACAATAGCGACATTGGTTCGTGCCTTTGCCATAATAAAAGAATTGACGCTTGGTTTTCACAGTTGTAACCTTAGTAATTGGCGAATTTAACCTTAAAGTTACTAAGTAGCATTAGGTAACAAATTGTATTT
This sequence comes from Agrilus planipennis, assembly GCF_000699045.2. NCBI lineage: Eukaryota > Metazoa > Arthropoda > Insecta > Coleoptera > Buprestidae > Agrilus > Agrilus planipennis. The sequence continues at coordinate 4,053,198 of NW_020442464.1, forward strand.
AATACTTGAAATGTACTCGTAACAATAAATAGGAGCAGGAATCTGATATAAATTGAATTTAAAAAAGTAATAACTTTTATGGCTTTTACGCGAAAGAATCGCTAAAAAGAGTGAAGTTAGAGATGTAAAAGTAGAATAAAAAAGAACATTTTGAAACGAATCTCCTACAATCTATAACTTCAATAAACATCCGATATAACAGGAACAATACAATAACAAAAACCAGGCAGTCCAACTAATAAAAATTTGGTTTTATTATTTATAGATAAAGATAATCTTTCAATTTGTTGAATGATTTCGAAAAACAAAATCACCATGCGATTTATTCTATTTTTTTCCAGTAATCCCAAAAAAGCTTAAATTCCAAGGAACCCATTTTTTTTTTGAAATGTCACCACAACTCTCAATACCATCAATTATCGAATCGACCTGTTTTGAATTAATAGTTAACTAATAAAATGTAAAAATAATCATTAGCCTTTTGATAATGAATATTTAAATGTTTTCAATGTCGCTGTCATTTAATCTAGTGAACGTAAACTACAAAAAGCTCTTGTTTAATGTATTGAATTGTTTCCGGAATCAATAAGCTCGGTTACGGCGATAACTCACTTCTTGATCAACTTTGAACTTTTAACCGAACGCTGTAGATTAGAAAGGGTTGGGGATAATCAACTGACCCGATCCCAACACTCTTTTCCTGGCTATTTATGACTTGACGAACTCGATGAAGAAAATATACATGTACATGTTCGACTTTCAAACTTTAGAAGTACTTGCATCATAATTTCATGCCAAAAAATATTTATCACATTATATGTTTTTCGTTATCTAAATATACTAAAGTTGATGAAAGGAAAATAAATAAAAAATTAGCACATAAGGAAGTAGAGTTGAAGCTAATACAAAAATTTGAAATGGAAAACTTTTATGCACCTATGTATTTATATAAAATTAATCGGCAATAAAATCCATAAGATTCAGTATTCGAATTTATTTCACGTTTAGACGCCATCGCTATGCCGTTTTCTACTAGTAGATCCAATACGATTAAATTTTCAGTTGTTTCTTGAAGTGCCATAAAGCACAGCGGCCGTTTCCTCCAATGCGGTTTTCGAGAAGTTGTACGAAATTTGCGACTACTTGTACATTTGTTTCGCAGAACTTTTACGAACAAACTGGAGAAACAATTCACGTTTAAGTCGCAACGTTCCTCAAAAAATAAAAATAATTAATTCACGCAAAGGGCGCGCCGAACAATCCAACTAAAACTCTTCAGAAGGAATTTTAATGGAAAATACATACATCAAAATGTGGCGTTTGCTATAGATTCGAACATCAACAACAAATCGACATCGAAAACCCTGGATCATACACAATGAAACTGCTCGAAATAATTTTAATAATAATGATAATAATATTTTTAAGTAGAGATGAGCCGGATACCCGGCGAATCCGATACTTTCTTTAAGATCCGGCAGAGTACCGGATAATGGCGCCGAGTAACCGGCAATTCCACGTAATTCCACCGGAGAGAAAAAGATAATTTAATATATTGGGATCCGTCAAATGGGCATACACCATCTGGTGACAAAATTTATAACTCGAATGAGGGAAAAATTTACATAGGAACTGTGCACGCAAATTGTAAAATTGTTTATTAAAATAATAAAACACGTTAAAAAAGTAAAAATTTTTTTGATGATGGAGTCGACGAAGTTTTCTTCTAAAGTTAAATCAAATAAAAAGTTAATATGTTCAGTGAAAAGCTGCAATAGCACTT
>NW_020442464.1:4055197-4128645 GCF_000699045.2 Agrilus planipennis
TAATTCAAGTATAACAAAAACCAATCTATAGGAAATTGGTAATTAAGACTGTATTGGGATAGATCGTTTGTCTTAATTTGTATTATTTATTGATTACTTTACTAAATTATTTAATATTTCAATATAGTTATTGTGTTTACTTTTTCTCGTCAACAAGAATACATCGGTACAATCGAACTGTTGCAGATTCTATCACTTTTTTTGTATATAAGGTAGAGATGCAACGAAAGAAACAGAGGTAAATAGTAAATTATTGCGGAAGCGGATGCGGAAGCGGAAGTGTAATGATTTTAGCTCTTTAATGCAGTGGTCGTGCAACCTTTTCGCGAATATTTTGTTACAAATTTTGCATTTAGCACTTTCAGTTTAATATTAACAAAATAATCCCAAATGAAATTTCATTTTGGCTTCAAAATTGCACTTTTAACTTAAAATTTACACCACTGAGCAAACACTATACAAAAACGCTACAACTGTATTAGAATTTTCAAAATGAAATTATCAACAGAACTACAANCGTGCAGCCGGCTCCATCGAATTATAAGACGTTGTCACGTCAAAAAGCATGTTTTACATCCTTACGCAAAGATAATAGTACCTATTTTTCATAAACTACATACACACACACACACACTCACACTCACACACATAGTTCATTGTCAAAATACACAATCACATAACATTAATAACCACAATTGGCTGAAGAAGACCTTAATACAATAGATTAATAATGATAATAATATTTTTAAGTAGAGATGAGCCGGATACCCGGCGAATCCGATACTTTCTTTAAGATCCGGCAGAGTACCGGATAATGGCGCCGAGTAACCGGCAATTCCACGTAATTCCACCGGAGAGAAAAAGATAATTTAATATATTGGGATCCGTCAAATGGGCATACACCATCTGGTGACAAAATTTTTAACTCGAATGAGGGAAAAATTTACATAGGAAAGTTAAATCAAATAAAAAGTTAATATGTTCAGTGAAAAAGTGCAAAAGCACTTCAGACATAGATCTTCACTCTTCACCTACATTAACTACTTTCCAATAAAAACTAACCGTTTTATATATGTAAAAAATATATTCGGAAAATTAGAGAAAAAAGTAAACTAATAGAAGCTTGGATGAAAGCAGTAGGTATCAAAGANTCCCAAATGAAATTTCATTTTGGCTTCAAAATTGCACTTTTAACTTAAAATTTACACCACTGAGCAAACACTATACAAAAACGCTACAACTGTATTAGAATTTTCAAAATGAAATTATCAACAGAACTACAAGAGGGAGTTGAAAGAACTGGCCGTTTATAGATTAAAGTAGGAAACTAGTAAGAGAATAAAATTTGAAAAATATCAACATAGGAAATATATTTACTCCTAATTGTTACTGAAAAATTTAAGCAAATAGACTAGAAAATGAAATAACAACGACATAATATGATGACAATGACATGATACGAAATAGCTTTGGCCAACTTTTCCTTTAACAAAAACCCGCATTGGATCGCATCGCGTTTTATACATAGAAAGCCGAACAGACAGCCAACTATCTGTTTTTATTATTATTACTTTTTTCTTTTCGATCGCGTGCTTGTAATATTACACGGCAGCCAGCATCATTCAACACAAACAAAATCCACTGCAGTTGTTATTACGTAAAATTTGACTTCACGTATGGATGTACCGCGGTGCAATTAGTTGAAATGCCTCCGTTTTTTCTTTAATCTTCCGGAAACAGCGACCGGCTAAGTATCTGAAATGAAAGCAGGGAAATCCGCTTTGATGCATGTGTTTCGTTCGAATTGAAAAGTCAATAATAACATTACGAGCCGAACCGAATAAAAATATCAGTATTGGTCTCCGTGGATATAAAAGAAATTTGTTCATACGTAAGTAACGAAGTTGATGAATAGTATTCGGGGTCAAACAAAAATCGGTTGTCTGTAAAGTCGGTTTACTGACGATAGTTGAGCGTGACAACGTCATAAGAAAATACTGATGGAATGGTTTCATTTTTGAAAAGAAAATTTTAATTTTATTTGTTTGATAGATATTTTGTATGGATATAGAGAAGAAGGTAAATGGAAATGTATTATTGTATAGCAGCTGTCCACGCGGACGCATCGCTCACTCAAATAGGAGAGAGACAGATGTCGAACGCTGCCGAACGCGGAGGCCGATTGTGCCTCTTTGTCGCTCGTTCCGCGCTCTCGCTTGCACTTCAAGCCTTAAATGGAACGCCTCAGAGCGAGGTAACGCCGCATGAGTCATGTTTTTTCGTGCGTGCAGCCGGCTCCATCGAATTATAAGACGTTGTCACGTCAAAAAGCATGTTTTACATCCTTACGCAAAGATAATAGTACCTATTTTTCATAAACTACATACACACACACACACACTCACACTCACACACATAGTTCATTGTCAAAATACACAATCACATAACATTAATAACCACAATTGGCTGAAGAAGACCTTAATACAATAGATTGAGGTAGAGGGGTTTTAATTGGTAGGTCCGAGGCATCTTCCTCCCTCAGAGATCCGACACCACCCAGCCGTACGGACGACTGGGTGTCTTTCGAAGATTTTCCCTCTTAGTAGTAGTACGCGTCAGAGAGTTCGAAGCGATAATATCGAAGAAAAAGGAGCGAAGAAGTGACAATGAGTTCATACAGCGATTGATTAATAACTGATTGGTAATAGAAGTGTTAATTAGACAGCAAATACTTAAATAAAAGAAGTAAATACGTGATTCTCGTGATGGGTAAATCCTGAATACGCGACTCAGGTTTCTTTTGTCATGTCGCAACATTTTTGTAGTTACTGCCTTTTTGATTTGATTCATAGAGTTAGCGAAATTTGCCTTTACTATGGAAAACTTTAATATTTTACAGAACAAAGATGCTATAGACTTCAGTATTCGATATTAATTTAAGCCGTTCCTGAATAAAGGGTCTTTACGAACAGACACTGGGACAACACAGTTACCCTATAAAATTCAAAATGTAAATTAATTTAATTTTTCGTACTTTTTTTGGCATAAATTACAGTGACAGAATTTGACCTAACTCTTACGGTATGAATTTCTGTTCATGCCTTGCTGTCGAGTTTGAAAGTAATATTTGTGCAAAAAATGAAATATTATAAGTAAATCGAATTAACTCGACATAAATTAAGATTAACGCGACTATAACTGAGTAATAAAACTAAAATAATTTTTATTAATGACCTCTGAAAATTTTGTCGGTTTACTTATTTCACGTTTATGATGAATTATTATATAAATCATCATAAGGCCGTCAGTCCTAAGGAAGATGGGACAAGCACCTCTATTTTCTTTCCTATACTGAGCTAATCTTCGCATTTCCCTAAAATTATTTCACTATTTGTGAACAGTAATCCAATCTAAGTCTACCTCTACTCCTTTTAATTCCTATTTCTTTTCCTAATACATCTCTGACTAGCCCTTCATGCCTGAGAAGGTGTCCTACCAACCTATTTCGTCTATATATTATTGACTTCCATAAAGTCCTCTATTATCCTATTCCTCCTAATACCTCTTAATTTCTATCCTTCTCTATCCACGATATCGTCATCATTCGCCTGTAACACCACATTCCGAACACTTCCAACTTTTTCTTTACCACCGCGCCCAGACATCTTTAAATTAACCGTTCGCAAACATAAAAGTGACTCGACCCTGCACTACCCCTTACTTCATATCTCTACGGCTCCTTCCATCCTGAGTTATCTGGCTTCCTAGACACCGAAAATCAGCCACTTTTTCCAATATTTCGTCTCCTATCTTTATATTCGTTCTCTCCTTACCTTTTCTTTCCTTGCATACCACTTTTGTTTTACTTTCTTCTATTTTCATAGAATACTGCTTCAATTTTATTTAAAGCCATCTCTAACTCCTCCTTTCTAGATGCTAATACTGCTATATCATCTGCAAATCTAAGCATACTAATCTTTTACCCCTGTATATCTATCCCTACAGCTGTGCTGTCTTTAATGATGTCGATCGCGTCTTCGATATATCGATTAAAAAGTAGCCGTACACTTTGTAATAAATCCTTACCCTATTGTGCAACTTTATGGGTAGCACAATAAACAAAACCTATCAAGCATTTCCGTTTCAATTAACCAGAATCGTATTTAATTCGAAAAGCAAATTCGGCCGGTTTATTTCGCCAATAATAAACAATGACACTGTAGTCGTTAGTGAATTTATCTTTTCCAAATATCAGTTACACAATCGCCGGTATAACCGTTCGAATTCCATGGCACACTGCAATTTACGTGTAAACATGCGATATCGTTTACCGTACGGCTAAAATTCCGCAAAGGCGTTAAATATGGATGGCGTACAAATTAATTAGCGAAAATCCGCATAGCAATTAATTAATTACTCCATTCGCGATCATAATTTTGGACATTATTCAAATCGACTTAATATACCAACGAATAACGATGAGATAAATCTTTTAACGGTAACGTTATGGAGAAAAAAGGGTACTTGTATTTGAAGATAGTTTAAAAACATCACGGAGAAAATGAAAAAGGAAAATTTACCTAAATATTAAAGCGATATTTACAATGTATCCCATTAGCCCATTGCTTCGTAAGCGCAAATAATAAAAATTGCAATTTGGACACGAGATTGTATTATGTTGATGTTACAAATTAAATTGTAATCATTAAAAAACTTGAAATAATATATTAAAAAACATGTCAAAATTGAGATTATTACAAGTTTTACGATTTCTACGGCAAATTCAGTCATTTACAAACGAAAATTGTAGTTTTTGCATTGTCATAAAAATTTAGTTTTTTCCGTGATTTCTTAAATCATTGTACCTAAACTAATAGACTTTCATGCAAGATCTATAAAAGAACCAATCATTGCTTGCGCCACCCCCTTTAAATAATTCAACGGAAAATAAATCTTTTTCCAGCTTTTTAGGCAGACGGCGCATAAAAAATTAATCGAATAAGTTCTCTCTTCAGTCAGAATTGTTTTAAATTAAATTTCGTTAAATATTTAATCAATAAAAGCATTAAAAGTTCAAGGAACATGTAACTGGCGGTTAACCATTTTTAACATATTGAAATATACTACACAATAACGTAATACTAAAAAAAATACGCGGTCGTATTTATAATTGATAAAAAAAGTTCAGTGTCATGGTAAGTTGTTGTTTTTGCCAAAAACATGAATAGATATTCAATTTCCTGTGTATAAAAAAAATACAAACTGAAGAGATACTTTCAATTCTTTTACATATTTTGTATTTAAAACCTGCTAAAAATGCAACTAAAGTTTAAAATTGGATGAACAGTAATTTGGTCCAATTTTCACCTTCATTTTTGAAAATTCGAATTAATTAAGAGTAAAAAATATATACCTGTTTACGTAAAAATTAAACCCTTACGAATAGTGGTCCAGTCAAAAATTCTTATTTAACAACTTGCTAAAGGTATTAACTGCTAAAGCTCGTTTAAAATGGTCGTAGTTAGCGTTTAAATTCGTTCAGGAAGACTTCATATACTTAAAAGCACTACTTTTCGAAAAAACTACTCAGCGATGATAAAAAATTCACAACAATACACGGGCAAAAAAGAGGTATCGCGTAAGCACTTTTATGAAACACTGTTTTTATTAAAACGAAGAAAAGTTCAAGTTTTCTTTAATTATAATTTATCTTAGTTCCGCGCAATTCTCGCGCTCTCGAAAAACCACCAACCGCAACAGAAGTAGTCCAGCAGTGGCTTCAACAATCGCCGATCGCCGCATTGTTGCAACACGGATCACGATTCGTTGCCAACAGGTGAAGTTAGCAGCAGGCCAAGCAGGAACGGGTTGGCGCGCGCTATCCGTAAACTGCACCGCTATTTAGCAATCGGCGTTCACGGGAACGCGCACGCGCCAGTCAATGCGGACCACCTGAGCTCCCGAATCCTGCTGCCAGCCGCCTCCATCGGCACCCGGCCTGCTGCGATACTGCAGCACGCAACAAGCGCATCCACGGCTGGCTGATTATCCTGCAGCAAGCGATCCATCATCGCTACCACCAGCTGGCTTTCTCTTAGCTCGTTCATCAACTACAATACTACATTTCTACCGCTATTTCCATTGCATCAGACTGGGGAATCCCGCAGTGACATTTTAAAACTAGAAATTAAAAGTTCGGATTCGAACCATAACTGTAACGCCGTTTCCGGAAGCAATTGTTTTATACGTAACAATGTGACATGTTATTGTTGGAACAAATCCAGAACAAACAAAAAGAAACCAAGTCACGCGTTTCAGCAATAAAAAAAAATGAATACTACTATTGCAGTTTATCGATCACTTCTAGATGGCGTTCGGAAATAACCCAACCTAACCTGCCAATAAATATATATCTACGGTCTTTATTCTATTCTGCCANCCACCCAGCCATACGGACGACTGGGTGTCTTTCGAAGATTTTCCCCCTTAGTAGTACGCGTCAGAGAGTTCGAAGCGATAAAAAGCGAAGAAGAAGGAGCGAAGAAGTGACAAAGCGTTCATACAGCGACGGATTAATAACTGATTGGTAATATAATCGTTAATTAGACAGCAAATACTTAAATCAAAGTAGTAAATACGTGATTCTCGTGACAGGTAAATCCTGAATACGCGACTCCGGTTTTTTTTTGTCATATCGCAACATTTTTGTAGTTACTGCCTTTTTGATTTGATTCATAGAGTTAGCGAAATTTGCCTTTACTATGGAAAACTTTAATATTTTACAGAACAAAGATGCTATAGACTTCAGTATTCGATATTAATTTAAGCCGTTCCTGAATAAAGGGTCTTTACGAACAGACACTGGGACAACACAGTTACCCTATAAAATTCAAAATGTAAATTAATTTAATTTTTCGTACTTTTTTTGGCATAAATTACAGTGACAGAATTTGACCTAACTCTTACGGTATGAATTTCTGTTCATGCCTTGCTGTCGAGTTTGAAAGTAATATTTGTGCAAAAAATGAAATATTATAAGTAAATCGAATTAACTCGACATAAATTAAGATTAACGCGACTATAACTGAATAATAAAACTAAAATAATTTTTATTAATGACCTCTGAAAATTTTGTCGGTTTACTTATTTCACGTTTATGATGAATTATTATATAAATCATCATAAGGCCGTCAGTCCTAAGGAAGATTGGACAAGCACCTCTACTCTTTCCTATACTGAGCTAATCTTCGCATTTCCCTAAAATTATTTCACTATTTGTGAACAGTAATCCAATCTAAGTCTACCTCTACTCCTTTTAATTCCTATTTCTTTTCCTAATACATCTCTGACTAGCCCTTCATGCCTGAAAAGGTGTCCTACCAACCTATCTCGCCTATATATTATTGACTTCCATAAAGTCCTCTATTATCCTATTCCTCCTAATACCTCTAAATTTCTAACCTTCTCTATCCACGATATCGTCATCATTCGCCTGTAACACCACATTCCGAACACTTCCAACTTTTTCTTTACCACCGCGCCCAGACATCTTTAAATTAACCGTTCGCAAACATAAAAGTGACTCGACCCTGCACTACCCCTTACTTCATATCTCTACGGCTCCTTCCATCCTGAGTTATCTGGCTTCCTAGACACCGAAAATCAGCCACTTTTTCCAATATTTCGTCTCCTATCTTTATATTCGTTCTCTCCTTACCTTTTCTTTCCTTGCATACCACTTTTGTTTTACTTTCTTCTATTTTCATAGAATACTGCTTCAATTTTATTTAAAGCCATCTCTAACTCCTCCTTTCTAGATGCTAATACTGCTATATCATCTGCAAATCTAAGCATACTAATCTTTTACCCCTGTATATCTATCCCTACAGCTGTGCTGTCTTTAATGATGTCGATCGCGTCTTCGATATATCGATTAAAAAGTAGCCGTACACTTTGTAATAAATCCTTACCCTATTGTGCAACTTTATGGGTAGCACAATAAACAAAACCTATCAAGCATTTCCGTTTCAATTAACCAGAATCGTATTTAATTCGAAAAGCAAATTCGGCCGGTTTATTTCGCCAATAATAAACAATGACACTGTAGTCGTTAGTGAATTTATCTTTTCCAAATATCAGTTACACAATCGCCGGTATAACCGTTCGAATTCCATGGCACACTGCAATTTACGTGTAAACATGCGATATCGTTTACCGTACGGCTAAAATTCCGCAAAGGCGTTAAATATGGATGGCGTACAAATTAATTAGCGAAAATCCGCATAGCAATTAATTAATTACTCCATTCGCGATCATAATTTTGGACATTATTCAAATCGACTTAATATACCAACGAATAACGATGAGATAAATCTTTTAACGGTAACGTTATGGAGAAAAAAGGGTACTTGTATTTGAAGATAGTTTAAAAACATCACGGAGAAAATGAAAAAGGAAAATTTACCTAAATATTAAAGCGATATTTACAATGTATCCCATTAGCCCATTGCTTCGTAAGCGCAAATAATAAAAATTGCAATTTGGACACGAGATTGTATTATGTTGATGTTACAAATTAAATTGTAATCATTAAAAAACTTGAAATAATATATTAAAAAACATGTCAAAATTGAGATTATTACAAGTTTTACGATTTCTACGGCAAATTCAGTCATTTACAAACGAAAATTGTAGTTTTTGCATTGTCATAAAAATTTAGTTTTTTCCGTGATTTCTTAAATCATTGTACCTAAACTAATAGACTTTCATGCAAGATCTATAAAAGAACCAATCATTGCTTGCGCCACCCCCTTTAAATAATTCAACGGAAAATAAATCTTTTTCCAGCTTTTTAGGCAGACGGCGCATAAAAAATTAATCGAATAAGTTCTCTCTTCAGTCAGAATTGTTTTAAATTAAATTTCGCTAAATATTTAATCTATAAAAGCATTAAAAGTTCAAGGAACATGTAACTGACGGTAAACCATTTTTAACATATTGAAATATACTACACAATAACGTAATACTAAAAAAATACGCGGTCGTATTTATAATTGATAAAAAAAGTTCAGTGTCATGGTAAGTTGTTGTTTTTGCCAAAAACATGAATAGATATTCAATTTCCTGTGTATAAAAAAAATACAAACTGAAGAGATACTTTCAATTCTTTTACATATTTTGTATTTAAAACCTGCTAAAAATGCAACTAAAGTTTAAAATTGGATGAACAGTAATTTGGTCCAATTTTCACCTTCATTTTTGAAAATTCGAATTAATTAAGAGTAAAAAATATATACCTGTTTACGTAAAAATTAAACCCTTACGAATAGTGGTCCAGTCAAAAATTCTTATTTAACAACTTGCTAAAGGTATTAACTGCTAAAGCTCGTTTAAAATGGTCGTAGTTAGCGTTTAAATTCGTTCAGGAAGACTTCATATACTTAAAAGCACTACTTTTCGAAAAAACTACTCAGCGATGATAAAAAATTCACAACAATACACGGGCAAAAAAGAGGTATCGCGTAAGCACTTTTATGAAACACTGTTTTTATTAAAACGAAGAAAAGTTCAAGTTTTCTTTAATTATAATTTATCTTAGTTCCGCGCAATTCTCGCGCTCTCGAAAAACCACCAACCGCAACAGAAGTAGTCCAGCAGTGGCTTCAACAATCGCCGATCGCCGCATTGTTGCAACACGGATCACGATTCGTTGCCAACAGGTGAAGTTAGCAGCAGGCCAAGCAGGAACGGGTTGGCGCGCGCTATCCGTAAACTGCACCGCTATTTAGCAATCGGCGTTCACGGGAACGCGCACGCGCCAGTCAATGCGGACCACCTGAGCTCCCGAATCCTGCTGCCAGCCGCCTCCATCGGCACCCGGCCTGCTGCGATACTGCAGCACGCAACAAGCGCATCCACGGCTGGCTGATTATCCTGCAGCAAGCGATCCATCATCGCTACCACCAGCTGGCTTTCTCTTAGCTCGTTCATCAACTACAATACTACATTTCTACCGCTATTTCCATTGCATCAGACTGGGGAATCCCGCAGTGACATTTTAAAACTAGAAATTAAAAGTTCGGATTCGAACCATAACTGTAACGCCGTTTCCGGAAGCAATTGTTTTATACGTAACAATGTGACATGTTATTGTTGGAACAAATCCAGAACAAACAAAAAGAAACCAAGTCACGCGTTTCAGCAATAAAAAAAAATGAATACTACTATTGCAGTTTATCGATCACTTCTAGATGGCGTTCGGAAATAACCCAACCTAACCTGCCAATAAATATATATCTACGGTCTTTATTCTATTCTGCCAAGAAATTTTGAACTAAAACCGCAGCAATGAAAAAACTACGAACAAAAGGTCAAGGTCTCAATCATTACACATTTATTATTTATTAAAAAGCATTCACCAAATACTGCGTTTATATCCGAAATATTCACGATGTCCAGCACCTCCACCAAAAGTGAACAAAACTATTCATAATAATACCGAGCAAATTATCTAATATATTCTTTTAAAGAAATGATAACTGACAGAAAAGCAATGAAACTGATCAATTTCTTCTCTTAAAAAGAGCAAAACCCCATAGACAGCACTTCCTACATAAGTTACAATTTAAGCGCAATGAGAAGCTTTGTCTAAGAAAAACTTCATCTTCCAATAAGTAGACAAGAAAAACAGTTATATAAGGATTCCATTTTTCCTTATCCTTATTTCTTAAATTATCAGGTACATCCCTCCTTTCATACCATGAAAGAAAAATTACCTGACATCACTTTAAATGAGACGTCAAAAAGTTAAAAATTATTATGAAAAATTCCTCGCACAAGAACATTTAATAAAATTTAACCAATCCATACTTTTTAACGTTTAAAAATTATAAAAATCCAACTAAATGCGTTTATATACTTTATCTTCCTTAATAAATACGAAACGTTAGAAAAATTCCCAGACCTTCTCAGTATCATGAATCACTTCTTTGCCGCTTGGGTTTTCTTTTACTTATTTTTTTCTTCGCGAAAAGATAAATGTTGCGCACTTTCGGTTTTATTCGCCTAACCAGGCAAAAAACGATAAAACGGATTCATACGCAAAAATAATGCCCTAATGCAGTAATAGAGCGAGTTAAATACGTGCATGTACGTATTACATAGATATCTACTTGAAAAATGTAGCATTTCCCAAAGACGACTAAACAACTAATAATAAGAAAACTACAACTAATTGAACCTTAACACGGAAATGAGAATATGCACGTCAAATACAGTGTACCAATCAAAGAAACTAATTCATTTACATAACCAAGGTTAAGATACTTTTTTGAAGTGATGCTTTTCTTTTAGCGCATTGAAAATAAATTTTTAGCATGCAACGGAACTAGCGCGCGCATCATGCGACGGAAGCAGGCAACGGGCAGCCAAGAAGACTACAAAAGGATTCAACTATTTTCGCTATAAAATCAATCTTCATGATGAATGTGAATGACGAGGATAGTGAAATGTTGAAAGGGTTATTAAACAAAATATGAAAGGAAGGGAAATTACTAAACAAAATCGAGGATAAAATGGATATTGGGATAAACCTGAGAATTACAGAGCAGTCTCGTTATTAGATATGGGATATAAAGTAATGATAAACATTTTAGCGAATAGGATTAGTTATGAGGTTGATAACGAAAATAAATTAAATAAAGGTCAGGCAGGATTTAGATAAAAGGGGTGGACGAGAGATATCATGTATTTATGTTACATTCGATGATTCGATAATAAATAATAAGATAAAAGTAGGTAAGATTTGGAAATTCGGAATTAGAGGTAAAATGCATATGAATCTTACAGACAGACAACCGGGAAGGTACAAGTGAGTAGCAATGAAGTTAAATACCAACACGGAAGCAGAGATGTGATTAATGTGAAATACTTGCATTTAAAATGCAAATACAAAATAAAAAATAACTATTTTTATCTTGCATTTAAATACTTTTTTGAAAATAGCATTTTGTATTTTATTTAAAATACTTTTCCAAACGTATTTTCCATTTGTAAAACGCAAAATACATTTTTGCCGTTAAACGTTTTGCTAGTATCGCGGATCAAGAATTATATAAAATGACGAATGAAAGTTGTTCACATTGCCTATTGAAGGTATTAGAATCTTAAAAAGGGACAAAGAGACATTCCGTGAATCCCTTTTAATTCTTTAACTGAATAGAGCTCAAAAAATTATAAACTCCTTGGATTTGAATTATCTAAAATATTAGATCGATATTGTTTTCCGAGTTCAATGTCATAGTCCATGGAATTTTGAACTACGAAATTCTATGAATTACGACAAAACAGCCCACAAAACAATATCGAATTGATATACACCAGCTGCGTAAAACTGAAAACTGCAAGATATTGTGATGTGCTAATAAATGCCTATAATCCAAAATTTTCAGAAAACGATTCGAAAAACTTCACTTATTAGATGAGCACAAAGCTAAAGAAACTATGGATTCCATTTTTTTCTCTTATTATAATGTGTACTAGATCAGAAACGAAATTGGATTGTAAATATTTTGATATAAAATGATTAATGTTGATTTTACATCAATAAAATTATTTGCAACCCTATTTTGACTCTGATCTTCACGCTAAACAAACTATTTTTGCATCAGTATCTTTTTTTATAATTAAAACGAGTGACAAAGGCAAATAAAGAAACATATAGAAGAATTATTTGTAGCTGAACTGAAGAGACTATAACATAAGGATAGAAAAACTATATCTCAATCACTTCAAACAGAAAACTACTCAAAGTATTAGTCTAGAAAAACTCGAATATTTAAAAAATGAGCAAATGCCCGCAAGGTTTTCTTAAAGAATATTCTATACTTAAATAAATGTAGGTACTACAAAAAAGTATTTCTTTGAAAAAAATATTTTGAAAATACGTATTTTGATTTTAGCATTTAAAATACAAAAGAGAAATCTACTTTGTATTTTGCATTTGAAATAACAAATCAAAAAAGTATTTACGTTTTGTATTTAAATACTTCCAAAACAAACATTTTGCACATTCTACACGGAAGTAAGACAGGGGTGTGCTTTAAACTCTATACTGTTTGATGTTTTTATTGACCACATTATGAATTAGATAAAATGTTTAAAACGTTAGAGAGATATGCCTACCATACGAATTAAAAGTAAACACAGGGAAAACGAAGATCATGGCCTTTAGAAACGGGAGGGTAAATAAAGGCATGGGAAAAGTGTGCATTTAAGGAAGAGATCACTGAAATTATATACAAATTTAAGTATTTGGGTTTCTAGTTTGCAGCAAACAAAATAGCGTGAATAAGTATATAGAAAGGGTGGCAGAAAAACTCAGAAAACAGCTAAATCTACATGGGTAGTAATGAAAAGAGCAAGTTGAGACAGGGAGGAAAAATCGTATGTTTCTAATGAATTCCATTGTCAGAATGGTGGCTTTATATGCATAGAAGTGTGGCGATGTAGCAAATTAGGAAGTTTGAGTAAGGTACGAACAAGATATTGCATTAGGCGTTAGGGGTGGCAAGAAATACTCCAATATATATATTAAGAAATAGACTAAACTTCAAAGTAGAAGGAGGAGACTGTGGTAAATATTAATTAAAAATGAAAAGGAATACTCACCCCTAATTATCACAAAAAACTTTATTTGGGCGGACACGTGTTTCGCCCACTTCATACGTCATACTTCATAGTCTCGCGTTGATAATGCCCACGTATGAAGTGGGCGAAACACGTGTACGCTCAAATAAAGTTTTTTGTGGTAATTAGGGGTGAGTATTCCTTTTAATTTTTAATTAATAATTACCACAGTCTCCTCCTTCTACTTTGAATATGGCTTCCCGGTCATTGGAGTTAAATAGACGTAATGAGCATTGAATATGTAGTGAGAAAGTGAGAGGGTGTTAATACTTCAAGGATGTGTTGGGGATGAAATCTGATAGGTGTCCAAAGGTATGTCTAGTAGTAGAAATTAGAACAATTAACCGTCATAGTGTCAAAGGGGGCAGAATATTTAAGGGGGGGTACCAAAAATAAAAAATATAAGGACATTTGGGCCAAAATAAGGTACAACAATGTAGGAAGGGCTTTTAAAACAGGCTATAGTGAATGAATTTCTAGATTATTTGAAGGACGGAGGAAGATATGAGAGAGTTAATTATTGAAAAAATGTCAGTTGGACCTCATAGTTTTAAGAGAATTTTTGTTAAAAAGTATGCAAGTTAAAATAAACGGAAAAGGGGCACTTTGGAAAAACCCGTAGGGAATAAAATGAAATATAATATTATTTTTATATTACTAAACAAACATCCCGAGTTTCTCTCATATTAATATTATGTAGGTACAATGTCCCGAAATGAGAAACGGAGTATAGAGAACCCTTCGTGAAAAGCCGATGAGCGTTTACAAAGGCAATTAATTTTAACTAGAAAGGCGATGATCTGACGACGTTGACTGACTAGGTACTTAATATTTCGCAAGAATAGTCAACGGAAGTACGCTTTCGTCTTTTATCCAAATACCTAATTAAGAAAACAATGCGAAAGATGTTACTTAAATGCTCATTCATGGAAGTATTCCGATGATAAGAAGTAGTTTTGTATTGCAAGTTTGCTTAAAACTTAAGCTTATATATATATAGGTACACAATAGGTTGAAAACTATTAAATACATGTACAATATTACAAAATTATTGTTAGTAATAATGTTATCAAGGATACTTACAATATCCTTTCCCATCTTTCTGCACATTGTTTGGAGGATTAAAATTAATATTATTGACCGACACGAGAAAACGAACAAAATGGCTTCTACGAAATTCTCACATCATTCCTTAAAAACCATAAACCCCCTTCCTATTTTATATTCTGTGGCGTAAAAAAGTGACAACATTTTGGCCCCAAATGTAAATCACACAGTACGAATTACACTAGGACTTCATTAAATATATGTCCAATTCAAGACATTTACAGTTGTGATTATTTTCCGATGAATGAATTTATTTTTAACTACTTCTTATTTATTAATTTTATTTAATTATTAGTTCAATAAAATTTGAAATAGTGGAAAAACTCACTGTGATTGATTACATCTATGGAAGATAAAAAACTTATGTCAAAATCCATAAATATTATTCTTTATTAAATGTGTGCCCAATTTAAAATATTCACAGTTGTGAATATTTTCCAATGAATTTGTTTTTAATAATTTTTTATTTATTAACTTTATTTAATTCAATAAAATTTAAAATACCGGGAAAGCTTACTACTGTGTTTGATTACATCTATGGATATCTATTATCTATGATAAAAAACGTAAATCGTTATCCATAAATATTATTTTTTCCAATGTAGTATTTACGTTAAAAAATATTTCAAAGAAGTTTAATAAAAAGTTTTTCTTTTACTTCCTATAAACGCATTTGAATTTCGAAAATTTACTTTATAATTTTTGCTTGTTATTTTGCTATTATATTCAAAAGTCCATAAAAACCATTTAGCCAACGACTACATACAACGATTTAAAAATAAACTTAAATATACAGAGATTATAGGAATTAATTTACTTGTAATTAATTTATTATGGCACAATTTGTAACTGAGACTAATTATTAATTCTGTTTTTATAAAAAATCATCTACAGAAGCCATAAAAATGCAACATGATCATGGCGACACCACAATTATATTCTGATATGTACAGATGACATGCGCGCATGATTGTCAAAAATATTAGCACTGAATTGTCATTGTAAAATAGGGCAGAATCCTTGTTTTATTGAAATTAAAGCCATTTAGGCTCAAATTAGAATAAACAATGTCTAAACAAGAACAAGTACTTCAGATTGAACCACAAAATGAACTTAGATTTAGAGGTAAGCTAACGTTTTTTGATTGGAATAGTCACCTACCTTACACATACGCCGTTTGTCATTATAATTTATAAAACTCATCATTTTTGATTGATAATTATATCACCAAGCTATTTATTAATTCATAATGACTACAAATATTTCTGCTGAAGAATAATTACTATTAAGAATATCACTTAAAATTTTAACAAATCTGATTAAATAATCATTTCTTACAGGGCCCTTTAATGTTCCTGTTACATCTTACATGAAACTGACTAATCCTTCAGACAAGAAAGTTCTGTTCAAAATTAAAACTACAGCTCCAAAAAAATACTGTGTTCGACCGAATTCTGGTATTTTAGATGCACACAGTAATACGGAAATTGCCAGTAAGTACCTTTCTTATACTTATAAATTTATGCATTCACAGTCATAGTTGTAGCTTTTAAATAAGAAGTACTACTTTCCAATACTCCATATTTTTGAAAATCTTTGTAGTGTATTATTTTTTCTTGGAACATTATTTGTTATTGATTGATAAAGATATATTGATTATTTACATCTTTGTAATGTAGCTCATTTATAAAAGAAATAAGTTTGTTTTTTTTGCAGTTGTATTTCCAATTGTGCATAATTTGCATAATTGGAATCAAAATAATTTTACCTTTGTTTCCTAATTATTTATGTCCTTGAATAAAAACAAAAACAGCTTATATATTACGTTTAAAGCCTCTTTTAATCAATGACTTATCGATCTTTTTATTTCCTTTTATTATATGTATGTGAAATAAAAATGAATGGTAGCTTTGTTAGGTAGCACATTAAATAAGTTACTTATCTGCAAGGTTGCATTTTAATTGCTATTCTGTATCATCAGTTTACTGCTAACTACATATTTATGGTTCTGCTTACCTACTTGTTGAAATACAAATTTTTTTCAGTCTGTCTCCAACCTTTTGTTTTTGACCCAAATGAAAAGAACAAACATAAGTTCATGGTTCAGACTGTTTTTGCTCCTGATGAGGAGTTCAATTTAGAACAGTTATGGAGAGAGATCAGTCCAGAACAGTTGATGGACTCGAAACTCAAATGTGTGTTTGAACTACCAGTTGATCAGAATGAGTCACAGGCTTCGGTACAGGAGGAAGTTGCCAAATTAAGCCCCAAAGTAACTTCACCGACCTCCACAACAGCATCTTCTAATCTTGAAGCTGAACTTGAAAAGGCAGCTGCTGAGGTACATATTTCATTTTATTCAACTATACTAGCGCGCGCCTATTTTGCATTATATTGTCAAATAGGCAATGCATATTATATAAATTAAAATTGTAACTTCATAAACTTTAATATAATCGTTTTTGACCCTCCTTTTATAAACATACAAAGAATCTGTTAAGTATAGAATATCTGTAATAAGGTCGGTACTTAAGTTACGATATTTCTTGAATTTCTTAAATAGCGAAGTGTATACATAGATCGTTACATTCATAAATAACATGATAGTTTTTGCCGTATATGAAATCATTTAGAAATATCAAAATAAGCTGTTAACGATTTTTCAAAATGCTATTTTATTTAGGTAAGAGTACTTAGAGAAGAAGAAAGTATACTTCGACAAGATAATCTGATGTTGAAAGAGGAAATATTGCGATTGAAGCATTTACTAGGAGACAGTGTGGAAACGAGTCTTCCGAGGAAGTACAATCCCAGCGTCCAAACTCAGAATATACCAGTGGCATACATAGCTATCGGCGTGATAATAGCCGTTTTCGGTATGATCTTGGGAAAGTTTATACTTTAAATGAAAAGACTTTACGATGTGGCTTTTAACTTCTCCCCAGTTTTTACATTATACTTTTTTCCGTTTATATTTTGCCGTAATGAGAAATAAAAATTTATGTGACAGGACATTGTGCTTCTGTAAAGATATAATTTTTGCTTAAATATTGCGGTCCGTCGTTATTTTATTATTATTTTTTTGTTTTAAGCATTCAAAAAGCATAACAGGCTAATAATATTTCTCGAAGGACGCATTAGTATTAGTTTCCCTACCGTCAGTCCCAGCTTATCGTTTTTACTGTTAGTTCTTTGCTGTTTTTGTTACCCAACTAATTATTTATTATTTAAATGTTTTAATTATATACGTGGGAAACGAGTAGCATAAAATGTATCATAAATAGTGAGTTGTTTTGTTGGAGTGCAAATTACACAAAAGAAAAATTCGTTTCCGATAATTATTTATGTGCATTCGTTTAAAACAATCGAANAAACTGCATTTACTAAACAGTTTATGACCCATGAATACCAGCTAAAATTTAAATTTTTAGAACCCATATTAAAAACATTTCGTTTAATAATTATTTTGTTACCCAACTAATTATTTATTATTTAAATGTTTTAATTATATACGTGGGAAACGAGTAGCATAAAATGTATCATAAATAGTGAGTTGTTTTGTTGGAGTGCAAATTACACAAAAGAAAAATTCGTTTCCGATAATTATTTATGTGCATTCGTTTAAAACAATCGAATAATAGATGTGGGTAGGTCACCATAAATGAAAAAAAAAAATGAATTCGTTTGTTGTGCAACAGAATATTGTCTTGTTTGTAACAAAAAACCCATTGCATTTATAATCTCCGAAATTGAAAATTCCATTCCAAAAATCTTATTGTAAATATTTTTTTTTATAAACTGCATTCCTTTAACAAGACCAACTTAAATTGGCCTAAAGGATCAATTCTTTTTACAAGAGGAGAATTTGAAAGTGGGCCCTATAAACAATGAATTTTGATAAGTTTTCTGAAAAAAAAATCTTATCAATATTTTTATTGTTCCTTATACTTGTTCTAATTGTTGTACTTATTAACGTTTAGAATCGCTCCTGTGGTTAAATATATTTATTTTGGTAGTCAAACTGGCATTTTTTTTGCACTTTTCCTTTGTTATCGTTATATTTCATATTGAACGAAATGAGGTACTAATATTTTCTCTCAGATTATACATTTTTGTACATCTAAAAAAAATGTAATGTAACATATAACTAGAACATGAGGGAGAAAAATGGTCAAGTTTGATCACCCAATTAATTACATTTACTTATTAGAGTGACGTTATGAAATAGAATGTACATAAGGAGCAATAAAAGTTTATTTAGAAAAATCGTTTAGAAAATTTATCAAAGTTTTGAAATTCGAAGTTTTACAACAACCTTTGCACTTCGTACTTCTGAATGTATTTTATTTTGAGCACTTTAAAAATAATTACAATAGTTTTCATAAATAAGAAAATGCTTTTTTTTATTAACTGTGCACAACAAAGGACAACCGAGCAGATATTTTTAAAGATATTTCGAAAAAATGATAACACTACAAAACTGTAAATAACATCGATGTTTTTCATTCTGTACCCAGACAGCTTGAAATTTATTTTACATTTGGCTTAAAAAAAAATAGTGGAAGCACGCGAACTGTAACATTAATCATTTTTTCTGTGATCTATCTACCGACATAATTTTAACAATTTGAAATTACTAGCACTTGTAAATTTGAAAATAAACAAAAACTAAAAAGGCGGAAAATTTGTACGCGTTTTTTTTTATATACAAATATTTGACAAAAGTGCTAGGCTTGAATTTCAAATCAATCTCAAATGGAGAAAATTATTTCGTGTAGCGGTTTTGCTGTATTGTACTTTTATTTATTATTTTATTAATTCTCCACGAACTCGTTAGATGAAAATAAATAAAAAATTTTGATAAAATAAATGTACGTGTGTGTTCCTTTTCACCAACTCCTCACCAAGCCATTGTAAAATAATACATGAAACATTGTTTCAGTTTACTTTAATGCCTACACATTATTTTCTACCCTTTTTAAACGGCAACGGTTACCACCTCTCGTTTCATATTTGCAATATTATTGTACCTACTTACCACTAAAATTAAAGAAACATACTAGTTGTATAGTTACTATATCATTAAATCACTGATTGCTGGCTTTTTAATGAGGAAAATGTACATTTTAACTGAGAGAGTATGCTCGAGCAGTTGAAATAATAAAAAATAATTGTAAATTATTACTATCAAATGTTGGTTCTGATTGTAACTGTTTGTTTCTACAGCTCTAGAGAAATACTGTTATTATAATTATTATAAGTGTATATTGACGAAAGAAAGCGTGTGCGGGCTTGTTGCCTCCATTTCAAACGTATAATTTAAACTAATAACTTGTAACTGGTGTATTTGTTATACTGTTAGCCTGCAAAATTGTAATTTCATTGAAGAAACTATTAAAAAATAAATAAAAACAATCTTNGCGGCTTCGTCCCCACAATCAATCGTCATTACCTTTTGTTTCCCCCATAAGCTGTTGCGAATTGAGTTTATTAAAGAATTAATATAAAGAATAAGTATTTCGATCACTAACTAAATGTTATCTTTATTGTTTTTATCTTCTTTTGTAACTGGTATTTTCACATACAATGTTCTCATATTTGGAGCATCTATCGCAAAATATTCTTGATCGTGAACAGTAACTTCTATTAAAACCATGTGGGGAAACGTTTTCGAAGTGCAATATGATTTATCTGAATCGCGATAAACAACCAAAAATCTGAAATTTGCTTCTGTAATTAGATTCAGGTAATCTACAACTTTCATCATAAAAAATCGATTATTCAATTGTTACACAAAAATATATCAAGTAATGAAAAAATCAAGTTTAAAATAGATCTTATTTATATCTGCTGTATCTGCATATGCATAATTTATTTAAATGAAGATATATACCTATCCAACATCTGAAATGCCCGTTCATCTTCTTCAAATTGTATTTTCGTTTTCCTAATTATCACACAAGGTTAATCAAGTTTTTTCTGAGTTTCTGTGGGAAGGTCTTCGGAAGTAATGTCATCTGTTCTAGTTTTATCAATTGGGTACAACCTAAAACAAAGCAATTAGATAATAATTTCTCTCACATTTCTCTTATTACTCTTACCATCTTTGATATAAATAAATAATAAAAACTATATCATCCCTAAAACATGCTATTCTATGAGCTGTTGGCATAGTTATTATAAAAGCAAAAATGTCATCTATAAACGTATTGAAAGCCCTGTACATAAAGGCTCTCCAGGGCAATGCAGCCACAGACTTTAACCGATAATTAATAAATAACTGGGGTAACATGAATAAAAATCCAAAAGCATAAACTGCATTTACTAAACAGTTTATGACCCATGAATACCAGCTAAAATTTAAATTTTTAGAACCCATATTAAAAACATTTCGTTTAATAATTATTGTTTCTATACCTCTTATGTGCTTGATAAATTAACGAATAAATTGCTGCTCCCAAACACAAAGGATAGAGCACATAACTCAACATGCTCATACACTGATCATCATATTCTCTAGTCTTTGCTTCAGCTGCAGTTTCCAGTTTCATTCGATTCGTATGTACCTTAGGAAGACCATTTTCCCAAATGACTGTAGCTTTGAAAACTTTTTTCAATTTCCAAAACTACAAATCCTCTCCTTAAAAATTAAATAAAACTGAAAACATTAACACCTTGCCAACCTCTATCACTGTAGCTATTCCAGAAGGTATAAGGACCAGCAATGAAGTTCCCTGATCTAACAGAAACAAAAATATGATTGTCTGAGAAAAAGCTCTCCATAAGACAGCTTTGGTGGACAGTCCAGCCATTGAAGTTTTTGATTTCCAAAAACGTACGTCGTTTTTAAAAGATAAAAAGTCAAAAAGTAACTAAAAAGAAAGACTGTACACTTTAAATAAGGTTTAAATAGTTTTAACTAACATGAATACTTCCAACAAACATTGTAGCACAAAGCAAATACAAATTAGTATCTGCAAAGACACCTTTCACTTCATCCAAATCCTTTTGAGTAAAGCCAAGTTTCAAAAACTGATGTAAAGTTGCTTCAATTTGTAAAAGAAACCTCAACTTTCCAAAGGATGATGGACTATAGGCAAAGGTCATTTTAAAAGATTCGGTGTCAGGCTTCACCTCCACTAAATCTGTTCTTTTTGTTTGCAGAAAATCCTCTACTAAAATAGGGAGCAGCTGGGATCTATGATTCACATTAACGTGTTTTGCAATTTCAAATGGAACATGGTTATTGGGAACAGAAAAGTTGTCAGTACAGATGGTGATTGCAAACTTGTTTTGAATATGTGTAACTGGTTTATAGGACTTTTTTCCTCCTTCATCTTTTAACAAATTAAAGGCATTATCTTTAGGAACAACATGTTCACTTACTTTCTTTCTATAATAAACAGCATCTGGAAACCGAGTTACTTCACTCAAACTCAAACCTTTTTTTGTTATTCTAGCAGGAAATAAAACTACATGCATGAAAAGACTCCCATTTTGTCGAGTTGAAGTAGGTAGAGCCAACTGCAACTCCCTAAACAACAAATTTCTTAAGCATCAAATTATAGCTAAGTTTTCAAGCTTACCTTTCAAATGGAGTATCATAGTCAAAATTGGTAATGTTATCAACTAATGTTAATGAGCTTATTGTATTGTCGGAGGCAAACAGTAACAAATTTAAAGAAGGTTTACTATTTAAATATGAGCTGTAACAAAGTTCACCTATCTTACATTCTGGAGGACGAAATAATGTAACTAAATTCCAGATAGAATGGCAAATAAACAACAAAAACAACCCGGAAAGTAAATTAGTAAGAGAAAACATCGTTTTTATGTTATATTTTAATGTTTAATGATGTTTTATTATTCACGTTGATTACACGTCAACTTTGAGCGCCATTTTTAAATATCATGGACGATCATATGGACCATAGATAATAAGTATGAACTATCATAGATGTTAAATATATAATCCAAAGATGAGATATAATCCGTAGAATATTACATATAAAAAAAATATGAGAGCTGTCAACACAGGGCAAAGTATTACTTATTACGTAAATGAAAGTTAGTATCAGCACTGATTACTATATATCTATTAAAAAAATATAATGGCCGACATCAGTAACAATGCGACAACAATTGAAAAAGAATGATGGCCGACAACTGCAACAATTAGAAAAGAATGATGGCCGACACTACGTCATAGTGGAGCAATAAAAATGGCCGGGGGCAGGCGGAAGAACTAGTATAAATAAAAGATCTTACATATTTGTGAAAAATCATGCTATACCGCTGATGTTTATTTATAATTAGTTTATTAGTTAAATGTGACAGCAGACTTCAATCTAATCAANGTCCATGTCCTGAATCCATAGTATCAAAAAATACTGCAACAATAAAAAGCAACAGATTACAAAAAACATCCGGCGCATCAGCAGTTACGACTTTGAATTAAAATTATATATCTAAAAATTATGCGACTCCTTAAGTTTCAATAAAAAAACGTTTCGCAATTAACAATTTCTATTATTAGCAAAACAATACACTTATCGCTTCTTTACAAATACAGCAGCACCTACTTCGATCAGTTCGTTTTCTCCTTCTATAATATCAAAGTAACTTCCGAAAAGAGGATGTTCACCTTCCAATTTAATATTTTTAACGTCCTTTAACTTCCTATAACTAAACGTAAAAAAAAAAACATTATGAAATGTATTTATCATAAAAGTGTACATTACACTAGTACCTTCCCATTACGTTTAATGGTTCGCGACCTGGAATTCTAGAACCTGTGTCAACATCAATATTAACAACAAGACACCTCGGACAATACTTTACAAACTTAAATATGAGATTGTTAATTTTAATATATTCCCAGTCATCTTCGTCAAATGGAGGTAATTTGTTATCACTAATTACTATATTTGGTCGGAAGTTTCTGTGCGAAATTTGAATATCAGTTAACCTGGAGTTAACTTCATTTACTGAACTTTCATTAACAAATAAATAATTAGCAAGATCGGCATACAAGCCCTACAAAAATATTAATTATCAATACTTTAAAAAACAGTTTTTTATTTGTACTAACGGTGGATTCGTTCTTTAAATTTTTGTAGACTTCTACGTATTCAGGCAAATCCTGTTCAAAGCTTCTTCTTTCACTACCGTCATGAAATCCTAAACGAAGTCCTGTTTCTGTATCTAAAATATACCTCGAAACCCATGTCGCGGCTTCGTCCCCACAATCAATCGTCATTACCTTTTGTTTCCCCCATAAGCTGTTGCGAATTGAGTTTATTAAAGAATTAATATAAAGAATAAGTATTTCGATCACTAACTAAATGTTATCTTTATTGTTTTTATCTTCTTTTGTAACTGGTATTTTCACATACAATGTTCTCATATTTGGAGCATCTATCGCAAAATATTCTTGATCGTGAACAGTAACTTCTATTAAAACCATGTGGGGAAACGTTTTCGAAGTGCAATATGATTTATCTGAATCGCGATAAACAACCAAAAATCTGAAATTTGCTTCTGTAATTAGATTCAGGTAATCTACAACTTTCATCATAAAAAATCGATTATTCAATTGTTACACAAAAATATATCAAGTAATGAAAAAATCAAGTTTAAAATAGATCTTATTTATATCTGCTGTATCTGCATATGCATAATTTATTTAAATGAAGATATATACCTATCCAACATCTGAAATGCCCGTTCATCTTCTTCAAATTGTTTTAATCCAAAAGTGGTACATCGGGCACGTTTCAATTTTAAGAAACGACCACTTTTTAAAGGATACATATACAAATCGCTCACTTTACCCACATATTTCCATTCCTTATACCAAGGGATATTTAAAACTCGCGATTTGAAAATGTAAAAGGCGAGCAATATCGCTCCCGTAAAAGCACTCGATAATGCTAACGAATAATTTTGCGAAAAGCTATTCAAATAATTCAACATTTTACGATTAGCTTGGCGCACACACAAACTATAATCACTAAAATAATTAATGCAGTTAATAGAATTTCATTTTAAATTGTTTTGTCGCTGACGCAACACCACATTAACACAAATTTTTATTGTTGCAGATAAATTTCTTTTGTGTCAAATACAAACTTCTAAGGGTTATCTTTCTATGATTATGCAGCAACATTATCATCACATAAATAAACATGCATAGAACAATTAAATTTATGTTTATTTACCTAATTAAATTTAACACTTAAAGTGTAAATTAAAAACAAAAAAAATAAATTAAAGTTAATGAAAATACCTTATTGACTAAAGTAATCTTCTTCAAATTGTATTTTCGTTTTCCTAATTATCACACAAGGTTAATCAAGTTTTTTCTGAGTTTCTGTGGGAAGGTCTTCGGAAGTAATGTCATCTGTTCTAGTTTTATCAATTGGGTACAACCTAAAACAAAGCAATTAGATAATAATTTCTCTCACATTTCTCTTATTACTCTTACCATCTTTGATATAAATAAATAATAAAAACTATATCATCCCTAAAACATGCTATTCTATGAGCTGTTGGCATAGTTATTATAAAAGCAAAAATGTCATCTATAAACGTATTGAAAGCCCTGTACATAAAGGCTCTCCAGGGCAATGCAGCCACAGACTTTAACCGATAATTAATAAATAACTGGGGTAACATGAATAAAAATCCAAAAGCATAAACTGCATTTACTAAACAGTTTATGACCCATGAATACCAGCTAAAATTTAAATTTTTAGAACCCATATTAAAAACATTTCGTTTAATAATTATTGTTTCTATACCTCTTATGTGCTTGATAAATTAACGAATAAATTGCTGCTCCCAAACACAAAGGATAGAGCACATAACTCAACATGCTCATACACTGATCATCATATTCTCTAGTCTTTGCTTCAGCTGCAGTTTCCAGTTTCATTCGATTCGTATGTACCTTAGGAAGACCATTTTCCCAAATGACTGTAGCTTTGAAAACTTTTTTCAATTTCCAAAACTACAAATCCTCTCCTTAAAAATTAAATAAAACTGAAAACATTAACACCTTGCCAACCTCTATCACTGTAGCTATTCCAGAAGGTATAAGGACCAGCAATGAAGTTCCCTGATCTAACAGAAACAAAAATATGATTGTCTGAGAAAAAGCTCTCCATAAGACAGCTTTGGTGGACAGTCCAGCCATTGAAGTTTTTGATTTCCAAAAACGTACGTCGTTTTTAAAAGATAAAAAGTCAAAAAGTAACTAAAAAGAAAGACTGTACACTTTAAATAAGGTTTAAATAGTTTTAACTAACATGAATACTTCCAACAAACATTGTAGCACAAAGCAAATACAAATTAGTATCTGCAAAGACACCTTTCACTTCATCCAAATCCTTTTGAGTAAAGCCAAGTTTCAAAAACTGATGTAAAGTTGCTTCAATTTGTAAAAGAAACCTCAACTTTCCAAAGGATGATGGACTATAGGCAAAGGTCATTTTAAAAGATTCGGTGTCAGGCTTCACCTCCACTAAATCTGTTCTTTTTGTTTGCAGAAAATCCTCTACTAAAATAGGGAGCAGCTGGGATCTATGATTCACATTAACGTGTTTTGCAATTTCAAATGGAACATGGTTATTGGGAACAGAAAAGTTGTCAGTACAGATGGTGATTGCAAACTTGTTTTGAATATGTGTAACTGGTTTATAGGACTTTTTTCCTCCTTCATCTTTTAACAAATTAAAGGCATTATCTTTAGGAACAACATGTTCACTTACTTTCTTTCTATAATAAACAGCATCTGGAAACCGAGTTACTTCACTCAAACTCAAACCTTTTTTTGTTATTCTAGCAGGAAATAAAACTACATGCATGAAAAGACTCCCATTTTGTCGAGTTGAAGTAGGTAGAGCCAACTGCAACTCCCTAAACAACAAATTTCTTAAGCATCAAATTATAGCTAAGTTTTCAAGCTTACCTTTCAAATGGAGTATCATAGTCAAAATTGGTAATGTTATCAACTAATGTTAATGAGCTTATTGTATTGTCGGAGGCAAACAGTAACAAATTTAAAGAAGGTTTACTATTTAAATATGAGCTGTAACAAAGTTCACCTATCTTACATTCTGGAGGACGAAATAATGTAACTAAATTCCAGATAGAATGGCAAATAAACAACAAAAACAACCCGGAAAGTAAATTAGTAAGAGAAAACATCGTTTTTATGTTATATTTTAATGTTTAATGATGTTTTATTATTCACGTTGATTACACGTCAACTTTGAGCGCCATTTTTAAATATCATGGACGATCATATGGACCATAGATAATAAGTATGAACTATCATAGATGTTAAATATATAATCCANAAAAAAAAAAACATTATGAAATGTATTTATCATAAAAGTGTACATTACACTAGTACCTTCCCATTACGTTTAATGGTTCGCGACCTGGAATTCTAGAACCTGTGTCAACATCAATATTAACAACAAGACACCTCGGACAATACTTTACAAACTTAAATATGAGATTGTTAATTTTAATATATTCCCAGTCATCTTCGTCAAATGGAGGTAATTTGTTATCACTAATTACTATATTTGGTCGGAAGTTTCTGTGCGAAATTTGAATATCAGTTAACCTGGAGTTAACTTCATTTACTGAACTTTCATTAACAAATAAATAATTAGCAAGATCGGCATACAAGCCCTACAAAAATATTAATTATCAATACTTTAAAAAACAGTTTTTTATTTGTACTAACGGTGGATTCGTTCTTTAAATTTTTGTAGACTTCTACGTATTCAGGCAAATCCTGTTCAAAGCTTCTTCTTTCACTACCGTCATGAAATCCTAAACGAAGTCCTGTTTCTGTATCTAAAATATACCTCGAAACCCATGTCGCGGCTTCGTCCCCACAATCAATCGTCATTACCTTTTGTTTCCCCCATAAGCTGTTGCGAATTGAGTTTATTAAAGAATTAATATAAAGAATAAGTATTTCGATCACTAACTAAATGTTATCTTTATTGTTTTTATCTTCTTTTGTAACTGGTATTTTCACATACAATGTTCTCATATTTGGAGCATCTATCGCAAAATATTCTTGATCGTGAACAGTAACTTCTATTAAAACCATGTGGGGAAACGTTTTCGAAGTGCAATATGATTTATCTGAATCGCGATAAACAACCAAAAATCTGAAATTTGCTTCTGTAATTAGATTCAGGTAATCTACAACTTTCATCATAAAAAATCGATTATTCAATTGTTACACAAAAATATATCAAGTAATGAAAAAATCAAGTTTAAAATAGATCTTATTTATATCTGCTGTATCTGCATATGCATAATTTATTTAAATGAAGATATATACCTATCCAACATCTGAAATGCCCGTTCATCTTCTTCAAATTGTTTTAATCCAAAAGTGGTACATCGGGCACGTTTCAATTTTAAGAAACGACCACTTTTTAAAGGATACATATACAAATCGCTCACTTTACCCACATATTTCCATTCCTTATACCAAGGGATATTTAAAACTCGCGATTTGAAAATGTAAAAGGCGAGCAATATCGCTCCCGTAAAAGCACTCGATAATGCTAACGAATAATTTTGCGAAAAGCTATTCAAATAATTCAACATTTTACGATTAGCTTGGCGCACACACAAACTATAATCACTAAAATAATTAATGCAGTTAATAGAATTTCATTTTAAATTGTTTTGTCGCTGACGCAACACCACATTAACACAAATTTTTATTGTTGCAGATAAATTTCTTTTGTGTCAAATACAAACTTCTAAGGGTTATCTTTCTATGATTATGCAGCAACATTATCATCACATAAATAAACATGCATAGAACAATTAAATTTATGTTTATTTACCTAATTAAATTTAACTGTTTGGAGAGATCCTAAAAGGTTTACACTAAAGGAACAATAAAAAAATCCGGGGGTCAAGGGGAAGAACTACTGTAATTTATAGAATTTTATAGACAATCAAAATAAAACGTCTGTGTCTAAATATAATCACTTGTTCAATAGTGTCACAGAACAGCTCACACACTCATATGAAATTTAATCGTAAAGCTGGAATTATTTAAAATATCATTTTCTTTTTTATTAATAAAACTATAATCCATAAACATACACAAATGAGTATGTATTCATTATAATAGTATCAAAAAATACTGCAACAATAAAAAGCAACAGATTACAAAAAACATCCGGCGCATCAGCAGTTACGACTTTGAATTAAAATTATATATCTAAAAATTATGCGACTCCTTAAGTTTCAATAAAAAAACGTTTCGCAATTAACAATTTCTATTATTAGCAAAACAATACACTTATCGCTTCTTTACAAATACAGCAGCACCTACTTCGATCAGTTCGTTTTCTCCTTCTATAATATCAAAGTAACTTCCGAAAAGAGGATGTTCACCTTCCAATTTAATATTTTTAACGTCCTTTAACTTCCTATAACTAAACGTAAAAAAAAAAAACATTATGAAATGTATTTATCATAAAAGTGTACATTACACTAGTACCTTCCCATTACGTTTAATGGTTCGCGACCTGGAATTCTAGAACCTGTGTCAACATCAATATTAACAACAAGACACCTCGGACAATACTTTACAAACTTAAATATGAGATTGTTAATTTTAATATATTCCCAGTTATCTTCGTCAAATGGAGGTAATTTGTTATCACTAATTACTATATTTGGTCGGAAGTTTCTGTGCGAAATTTGAATATCAGTTAACCTGGAGTTAACTTCATTTACTGAACTTTCATTAACAAATAAATAATTAGCAAGATCGGCATACAAGCCCTACAAAAATATTAATTATCAATACTTTAAAAAACAGTTTTTTATTTGTACTAACGGTGGATTCGTTCTTTAAATTTTTGTAGACTTCTACGTATTCAGGCAAATCCTGTTCAAAGCTTCTTCTTTCACTACCGTCATGAAATCCTAAACGAAGTCCTGTTTCTGTATCTAAAATATACCTCGAAACCCATGTCGCGGCTTCGTCCCCACAATCAATCGTCATTACCTTTTGTTTCCCCCATAAGCTGTTGCGAATTGAGTTTATTAAAGAATTAATATAAAGAATAAGTATTTCGATCACTAACTAAATGTTATCTTTATTGTTTTTATCTTCTTTTGTAACTGGTATTTTCACATACAATGTTCTCATATTTGGAGCATCTATCGCAAAATATTCTTGATCGTGAACAGTAACTTCTATTAAAACCATGTGGGGAAACGTTTTCGAAGTGCAATATGATTTATCTGAATCGCGATAAACAACCAAAAATCTGAAATTTGCTTCTGTAATTAGATTCAGGTAATCTACAACTTTCATCATAAAAAATCGATTATTCAATTGTTACACAAAAATATATCAAGTAATGAAAAAATCAAGTTTAAAATAGATCTTATTTATATCTGCTGTATCTGCATATGCATAATTTATTTAAATGAAGATATATACCTATCCAACATCTGAAATGCCCGTTCATCTTCTTCAAATTGTTTTAATCCAAAAGTGGTACATCGGGCACGTTTCAATTTTAAGAAACGACCACTTTTTAAAGGATACATATACAAATCGCTCACTTTACCCACATATTTCCATTCCTTATACCAAGGGATATTTAAAACTCGCGATTTGAAAATGTAAAAGGCGAGCAATATCGCTCCCGTAAAAGCACTCGATAATGCTAACGAATAATTTTGCGAAAAGCTATTCAAATAATTCAACATTTTACGATTAGCTTGGCGCACACACAAACTATAATCACTAAAATAATTAATGCAGTTAATAGAATTTCATTTTAAATTGTTTTGTCGCTGACGCAACACCACATTAACACAAATTTTTATTGTTGCAGATAAATTTCTTTTGTGTCAAATACAAACTTCTAAGGGTTATCTTTCTATGATTATGCAGCAACATTATCATCACATAAATAAACATGCATAGAACAATTAAATTTATGTTTATTTACCTAATTAAATTTAACTGTTTGGAGAGATCCTAAAAGGTTTACACTAAAGGAACAATAAAAAAATTTATAGGGGCCGTTTTCATACTCTTATTAACTTTAGTTCTTTATAGAATTTAAAAAAAAAAAGGTTTTCTATTAAATAACGAAAGAGAGAATTTACATTCTCATCAAATACACAAAAGGGTCGAATAAAATTTTTATTCCTTTTATAACTTTTAAACACCGCTTATAAAAATACTGTCTACAAAATAGAATTTATTTGATTACGTAAGTATTACGCTATTATTTATCATGCATATTAGTTTTCGCCTACATTTATTCCATATGCGGAGATGAAGAAAAATAAAAAGCAAATGTTACAAGTTAATATGAAAGTAAAAACCAATTCCTAATAATTATATAGTGATTTAAACACTAAGGCAAGAACTACATATTATTATTTAAAATATACATATAAACTTTAGGTGATAATTACTTTGGTAAATGCAATTAACAAATAATAACGTAATCCACTGACATTTTAAAAATTCAACTAATGAAAGTCATAACATTAACATTATTCGTAATAAAAAAAAAAAACAATAACTTCATGTACAATGTACCTGCGTCAAATTTTAAGATACAAAGGTAAAATCACTTATCCTTAGCAATTGATCTCCCTCTTCCGACAGAACGCGGTTTAACAGCCTTTTTAGCTATATCTGCAGCTGTCCAAGGTCCATGTCCTGAATCCGTGAAACTGAAAAGTTAAAAAGTATGTCAGATACACATATTTATTTAATTAATATTTAACTTTACATTTTACTATCTTATCATTGTTAGTGTTATAATTAATTTTTAAGTAAGTAGTACTAAAGTATTAAATATTTGAAATTGAAAAGCAACTAAAGTATGTCATGAGAGTGTTTGATAGTGGTTAAACTTAATTCTTAAGAAATACCTACAATTAAGAATTAACATTCACATATCATTTTCCAATTTTGACCTAATTAAATGTATTCATCAAAAACAGAAACCGCCCCCAAGAACTGCTCCAAATTTTTTAATCTTAGCAGGGAGAAAATAAAAAGTTGCATGTCTAAATTTTTCATAAATTATTTTTGCAACAGTGTTTATTATAATTTTAATTAAAAAATACAATTTTAGAAAGTTGTAGTTAATATTTCAAAAAGAAATAATATTAATAGTACTGTAACAATGTAAATTAGTAGTTTTTAATTGCGATTTTTTACGTTATTATAAACAAAAAAATCAACAGAACAACAACTAAATTTGAGATTATTAGAGTATTACTATCATTTTTTATCTAGTTCTTCAAATCGAAAATAAATATTTACCTTGAGCTCACGTCAGTTTTAACACAGAAATCACCATTACGTGCCTGTGAACTGTTGCCTGCCACTGCATTTAAATTTTCAGTGGTTAATTTTGATTTCTGATTCAAAGAATAATTAGGAAGTCTTGGTCCAGATTCTGCACCAAGTTTTACTTTCTCCATCAGACTTGCTACAATTACAGGATCATCTTCACTTACATCTTTTGCAGCTTTTCTAGCTGCAACTGGTAAAGCTGCTGGTCTGCGAGCTCGTCCTGTATCAAACTGCAGAAAAATAAAAAAAAAATGATAACAGAGTGATAATAATTATAATGTATAAAAATTTTAAATTATCTATACAATTTCCTACAAAGTTTAACCCAATTTAATAGCATATTCTATAGTTATTTTAGAAAATATTGTTTACATTTTCGGCTGACTTTTCTTCACTACACTTGTTCATATTACTGAGTTTCTGATGCCTTTGCCTTTCATTATTTCGAAAATCTCTTTTAACTGCAGCTGACTGGACCATAATGTTTCTTAAAATTGGTTTGTCTTTTATATGTTCTTCAGGATTGTACGTAGGAACGTTTACCTAAAGTACCATAACAATTACATTTGAATTAATGCTAAACAAACCCTAAGTAACTGTTACTTACATCATCCCAACATTCCCCATCAGTAGAAAGATCATATTTAGGAACAGGATACTTATCTTGATTATTGGTTTCTGGGACATACATATACTTATCTAACGTAACTCTATCTTTACAATGATCATGATGATACTGTAAATAAAATTCATTAAATAATACTTTATAAATATAATACTGTATACCTTAAGTTCCGGCTCTGGTATCCTATGGGTGTTGTTATATTTACATTCTACGATCTTAGCATCTGGGTAGTTCCTCTTACATTTCACTAAATGAGTTGCCATTCGCCCCGATAAAATTTGATGACAAGGATTATAAGGGCACGTTAAATGACGTTCAGATTCTCTAAAATATGAAGACAAATGAAACGAAAAATTTATTTAGTTCAACTAAAAACTTACCGTGCGTTCATTGGGGTTGCCATTTTCTTAACTAGATAATCTTAATGTATGTAATATATTAAATTATATTATAATTTTATGAAAATATGTGTACTCTATTTTTAAATGGATCAGTTCTTTATTCTTAACTTTATTTCTGTTTTAACATTTTAAAACCACTCACAAACATATATCACAAACAAAGATAAGTGATAAGCAATAATCCATAGATAATAGCAGTAATCAAACAATCACAAAAAACGCAGTGGCGGTATTATAACCATATCTATGAACCATATTATAATCATTGATAACAATAATGTATTCATATTTAACAGCGTTGCCGATTATCAAAATTTCTGTATCCTAAATTAAAAAGTTTAGAGAACTATAAATTTTGTATTTTGAAAAATAATCGGTATAAGTTTATAGAATCATTATTTTTTATAGGAAGATTTTATTATTGCGCTGTTACTAATTATTTTTATTTTATTCTATAACCATCGTTATTTTGATCTGTCATCGGCAATACATGGGCAAGACTAAGCTGCGAAGTAAATTACGGGAAAACCCCAAGAAGTGCCAAGAAATTCAGTCCATAGATGAAGTTATAATAATGTAATTAGTTTACAAAAATCATACAGTTAAAGTGAAATTTAAAATTGTGAATTGCTGTAATATTTTCAAACTAGTAACTGTATAGGCATATAAAAAAAATTAATCAATCGGGAAAATATGGTAAAGTAATTTTTCCTCGTCGTTCATTCACAACTTGCCAGCAGCTGCATGTAAGCGATTTTCTATCCATAATATCAGTATATAATTTTCCATTTAAATGATCTACTTCATGCTGTATAATTCTTGCATTCCAACCATTTACTTTGAAATTTATTTGTTCACCATTTTCATCAAAAGCTAGAATAACAAATAGCTTAATATAAAAATTTATAATTAGCTATTTTATCTACCTTTTACTTCAACCGCTCTAAACCTTGGAACATTAGACCAGAAACCCTTTATACTTTCACATGCCTCAGGAAAAGTTACTGTATTAAAATTGGTAATTTTTAATTCAGGGTTTACAAGAACCTAAAAGAAATATAGAGGGTTAATTGTTTTTCAAAAATTTTACTTTTCTAACCATTAGAGGGAGTTCATACATTTCCTTTTGTTTTTGTTCTTGTTGAGTATATGCATTTAGATGTTCTTTGGAAAACTGTACAACACAAATTCTATAAGCACTTCCAATTTGGGGAGCAGATAAACCAACAGACTTATACTTTTTCAAAGTATATTTCAGGCATGCTATTATATTCTGAATTTCTGGAGTTTTCAAAATTTCTGTAGCAACTGGCTCAGCTACATGTCTCAATATAGGATCACCAATTTGGGTAACGTGAATATAAGGAGGAGCCGGTGAATTTTTCTTTATTAATCCAGAATACCAGCTTACCAATTTATGATAACTTATACCTCTCTTGAATATTTTCAATTGCATATTTTTTCAATTTTAAACATTAAACGATTTCAAATTTAGGTTAACAAATTTTAACAAGTAAAGTAAGAACTACTGACTAAAATTTTTGAAAATGAAACTAATGACCGAATAACCCTGGTCATTCAAACTACTGAAATGACAAAAAATAAGAAGTTAACCTGAAAAGTATAATGAATGGTCATCGCAAAATAAAGAAACGATTTTGCAGTTTTAGAAATCGTTGATAAACTAACATTTATTTTTGATTGTACTGAAAATTGTGCAATTTAGTATAATGGGTAAACAAAGAAGGCAAAGAACAAAATTCCACATTTCAAATAAAATTTCTGGCAAAAATATTGAAGATGGAATAGCCACTACAAACTCAACACAAGACAATACAAATAAACTTATGTTTATACCTGAAAGTGACTTATTTGCTGGTTTAAATATAGATATTAATTCAATCAGTAAAAAGTTACCTGAAGACACTTTAAGCAAAGTATCATTCAGAAGTAACAAACCTGAATTAGGTAAACACCTACCAAAAAAGGACAAGTTAAAACTTAAAAAAGAAATGCTTCTGAAGAAAATAGATGCCATTAATCAGCTAAAAAAAGAAAATAAGTTACGTAGTAGAAGGAAGAGAAATGCTATCATAGGTGATACTAATCCTCTTCATGATGCCTTGCCAACATTGGAATCATTAGTTGATAAACAAGCAGCTAAAACTAAAAATTCATCAAAGTGTACACTCAAAGGAATTCAAAAAGTCTCCAGACGAAAAAAAGAACTTAAACAAAACATTATGATATTTAAAAATTTACTGAAAAAACAAAAAATTAAAAATAATCCATTTGTCAATGTATAATTGGGTATTAAATAAGTATTTATTATTAATTGTTTTTTCAATCTACTCGTATAAGATAAGATTTGGCAAACAACTATAGAATTTCTTTCGTATATTTATTGTAGGAATTGGAAAAAATTACACAATAAATTTAAAGTTTAACTCTAAACATTTTTCATAATCTTTACATAAATAATGTGCTTATCTTGATAATTAATTTCAATAACTGTTACATACTTATTGAGAAGTTATAATTTCTAACTTAAGATTAGAAATTCATAATCATCAGTTAAACAATTAATTCCTAAACATTTTTACAACATTTTTAGATTGATTGAGTAATTTTTTTGGTCATGTATTGCTTGGAAATGTATAGAGTAATTTTTTAAATAATTTATTGATTAAATGCAGAGAATTTTAACAAAAAAAAACAATTCCGGCAGCATAATCGAAAAAATTGTTAAAATGGACATTATTTTAATATTTGCAACTTCAATATACATGAATTATAAAAAATTAATTTCAAACAAAAGTGTGCAAATACAAAACCTAACATCCAAATATAACTACAAACATTGACATGACTAATTTCATATATTCATTTGACATTATCAGAATAATAAATAGTTCCTCTCTAGAACTGGTTTAAATACACTTCGTTGTAGCCCCCTGATGCTTTATTTCTTCTGCCCAGGGGGCAACAGTTCTTGTCCACGATCTTTTCCACGTAACTTTAATCCAATTACCTTTTCAATCTTTCCGATTATTACTTGATTTGGAATTCCACGTCCTGCCTCGTAGTCTGTAATTACTTGTGGTTTTTCATTTATCTTTGTTGCTAGTTCTTTCTGACTCATGTTTTTTGCTTGACGACCTTTTTGAATTAGTTTTCCGACTTCTAGTGGTACATGTTCATGACGCAGCTCTTCAGTCTCTCTATCCAATTTCGCTGTATTTTTAGCAGCCACATGTTGTTTGTTACTTCCTGCACCCCCTTAAATTATTATATGAAATTTAATAAACGTGGAAAACTCGGGAACATTACTTGACTCACACTTTTGTTGCGTTTCTATAACAGCGCCTTGCCTTCGGGCTGCGTTAACTGCCTGTTCACTTTTTAAAGTTGAAGCTTTAGGTGCCTTTTTCCTCAGAGTGACAACTGTATCCCAATCGGACATTTCGAATTCCTTAAATTTGTTAGCCAACCAAGAACGAATATACAAATTTTTGCTTACTTATGTATTAGTATGTATGTATATTGACAATAATCTCAATACTTATGAAGGTAGAAGCGCACGATAAAAACTTTAATTTAAAAAACATAAACGTAGAAGAAATACCTATATATAATTTTCTACGTGTGTCTGAGTAGTAAACAGGTTCATTCAAAAAACAAGAAATTTGGAAAATATAACCAATTCAGTAAAAATAGTCTTCATATAGTTTTTTTTTGGTCTTGCATATGTATTAGTATATTTTAAAACATCCGTAAATAATCGTACTCAGTCAGATATTATTTGTAACTACATTGTATGTAGGGTATGCAATCAGTATAATTGTATTTCAGTGCTAAAAATAAAAAATTGTGTTTTATATTCAAATTAAGAAAAAGGACCACATGAACTCTACGCCACTGGAATAAAACATATTTAAAGTGAAGTTCGTGTTTCCTTTTAGTAATAATAATAGCAGAGGACAACTACAAACGCAGAGAACGGAACGAGTGAACGTGGTGGAAATCGCCATTTTGTGTGACCATTGTTTTTTTTGTGGAAAAGGAAGTTTTATTCATCAGAAAAGGTAAATTATTTAGAAATATATAGATTTATCAACCATTTTCCAATAAATTAATTGCATGATGGCTATTTTGTCAAGATAATCCGGAATTTATTGGGCTAACGTCATTTTGGTAGAGATCGATTTTTTCCGTTTTGCCATCATCTAAAAGTGCCCCTATAATGGCGAACAGAAGATTCAGCGGAAATAGTCCAAGATCTGGTCGATCATTTCCACAGCAGTTTCAAAACACCAATGTGAGCCCTTGGCAAGGTGGCGCAGCACCCGGTAATTCATTAAATTCTGGGTTACTTTCTCAATTAGCCGCTCCCCAGGCACAATTAGCGCTCGCTTTGACGAGCTTGCTGCAAAATCAGCAGCAATCAAACAATCCACCATCTTTGCTTTCCCTTAATACAAGCCCTGCATTTGGTAGCCAAGACAGCTACAATTCTCAAAACCGCTTTGCAAGTCGTGGTCGTGATTTTCGACGACCAGATCCTTACAACAAGGTATGAATCAACATTCTTGTTTTGTAAAACAGTTATTTTTCAGTGTCACCATTTCTGGATGATAAAAACATCCTGCACCTACTCTCTAAGTAGTAGGCTGCAAACAGCCTTTCTGCATATATACGACTGTTTCTCATTTCCTAATTGAGAGTTTTTGATTTATTTCTCTAGCTGAATCAATTTCACATTTATGGGTTGAATGAAATAATTTGATTTATAATATCACAAACTAGGCCAAGCCATGCCATAAAGTGTTCTCCTTTCTTTCTGCTTATTAATTATTTATGAAAACCCAATTGGATCTACTTTTAATACATACGTGTAGCAGTCAGTT
Source organism: Agrilus planipennis (assembly GCF_000699045.2). Classification (NCBI taxonomy): domain Eukaryota; kingdom Metazoa; phylum Arthropoda; class Insecta; order Coleoptera; family Buprestidae; genus Agrilus; species Agrilus planipennis. The sequence continues at coordinate 4,093,319 of NW_020442464.1, forward strand.
TTACTGCTGTGATATTCTATGCAATTAACTGATAAATTTAATGGGACAAGATCAGAAAGGAATAACATTCTACTTCCACAAAATTTTATGAAGAGCTAACAGTAAAAGAAATACCACAAAATAATCTTTTTATGCTGTAGAACACATCTTCGAAATATTTCTGAATTTATTATTGTCATGGTTATTCTGTTTCCATACTAATATCTAAAGTGAAATGTATTGAAATGCATTTCAAAAGAACGTTTACTTCAACTTGCTAATTGGCAATAAAAAACTGCTTCAACAAGCAATAAAAAATATTTTCTGCATCAAACTGTGCTCCGTCTCCAATATAATATAACTAAATAATATTTACTTGTCTGCTTCAGTCATCTAATTTGAAAGGTACTTGTAGACTTCTTCAAAAAAATCAAATTATTTCTGAGCAGCCTCCGTTGCTTGAAAGTTTCATTCACGAGATGATTTTTTATAATTTTTCCAAACAGAACCGTGGCGGCTCTGGAGGCGGCAATTGGCGTCTCGAAAGTAGAGGTAATAATAAAGGTTCAAACAGAAATGATTTTCGCTCTAACAGAGACCGGAGACCTCAGTTAAAAAACAAATCTTCTAACAAACCTAAAGACTCTGATAAAAACGAAAAGGTCGAAAATGATTCTTCTATAAAGCAATCTGAAGAAGTTGTTGATGTCTCATTGGATGAAAGTAGGTAAGCTCTTAAACTTTTGACAGGAAATTAATAAGAGGTTTTATTTTGTGTTGCTTTCTAATGCTTAGTTTGTACTATTACTATTTCCTATATTAGTGTTTAAGGATATATGGGTCATTTAAAAATTACGTAACTTTCTTCCTAACACAAAATATTTTCTTAAATCTTTTTCTTTAAAATATTTATTCAAATGAACTTAATGTATGAGCATTTTAAATGGAATAATTGAGAAGTAGTAATAGTAGTTTATTATTAAAAAAGTTACCACTACTTGCATTTTAGGGATGAAGACGGTACGGAAAAGGAGAAGAAGAGGGATTGGAAGGAAGAGAAGAAGGCAGTTGGAGACAAGGAAGAAGAAGCCGTGGATTTAATCGAAGATAGAAGCAGCCCAACTGCTGAGGATGATAAAGATAAAAAAAAGGATCAGGGGATGAAACGTCCTAGAGAAGGTCGTTACCAGGGGGTACCTCCGAGTCTTCTTCATTGCTTCGTGTGTACCAAGAGTATGTGGGATGGCGAGTCTTTCCAAAATCACTTAAGAGGTAACAAGAAGGAAATATTAAATTAAATGCATTGTATACAAGTAATTAATTTTTTATTAGGAAAGGCCCATAAACAAATGATGGACAGTCTTATCGAAAGTTTCCAAATTACTGTCAATATATTACGTGAAAACATGCGCCTGGCTGAAGAGAAGAAAATGATCGAGTTGGAACGTTTTAACAGAAGTAGTCGCAATTTTCATCGCAAAGTTCAGGAACCTGAAAGTCACTGTAACATGTGTGATCTTAAGTTTTTGGGAAAAATTATTGCCCATCGCAAGTAAGTCTTTAATTGTCCCTATATAACTAAGGGCTCTTCCAGGTTTTTTGTTTTAAAACTTAAATTTTTGTTATATTGAGGAAGCTAGAACTTTACCAACAAAATAAAAAACAGAATGATTGCTTTCTATCTAAGTTAATTATAATTAAATAATATGTACAATTCACTTTTCCTTTACAAGAATAACTAATAAGCAAACTGAAAAGACGCCTTATCACTATCTTCCTTATATCATAATACGTAATAACAATAACTGACTAAATTTTCTTTTTACAGAACTGAAGGTCATCAACGTTTAAAGAGATTTCTTCACCCGTCTTGTCACCACTGTAATCTAGAGTTCCCATCACGCGTAGAATGGGTAGAACATCGTTTCACGCGGGAACATTTGAAAAAGTTAGCAGACATGGATTCTGGAGAATGTAAGCGATATGAATTTTCGAAACAACACATTTATAATTTTGCGTATCTTTTAGCTGCAAAAATTATAGAAGACGATTTAGAAATGGACCTGGAGCCTCTATTGGAGGAAAGTTTATTATCTGAAGACGATAATCCCGTTTTGGAACTAGATGACGATTTGAAAGACCTACAAAACCGTATTCCGGCTTACAAAAAAAATCGTCCGGTGGGAACATTGTCCCTAAAACCCCTGACTGGCAACTTTTGCGAAATTTGTGATCGTTTTATCCACGATAAAAATGTTGACGCTCATTTGCGATCTGAACGACACTATTACAAATTTGTAGATGCTGCTAAAACTAAATACAAAGCGCAGACTGAAAGTAAAGAGAACGATAAGGAAAAAGACGAGAACAATTGGAAACGAAGAAAGTTAGACAGTAAGGAGGACAATTCAGAAGAGAAAAAAGAGGAAACTGAGACCGTCAATGGAGATGGAAACGGTACGATTTAATTTAATTTTTATTTTTTTGCCTTAACATGAATAGGTTTTTAGAGATGTACGATCCGGAAGAGGCCTGTAATAAAGACAACGCTGCAAACGAAGACGATGAAGATGAAGAAAGACAACTCGACGAGGAAGAAGAAAATGAAGGGGATATCAAGCAAATAATAAAAGAAGAACCAAACACTCAAGAGGAATCATCACAACAGGTTCCAGTCAAAATCAAAGAAGAATCTACTGATGTACTTCAGAAAGAAGTAATTAACGAATGCTCTGTTAAAGTTGAAAAGGTAGAGAATTCACCAAGAGTTCGTAGAGTAGGACAGGTGAAAAACGGAGCTGGTCCTAAGAGTAAAACAAGAGGAAGAAAATAAGAAGTACCAATGAGGTGCGAGCATTCCGTTTCATATGTATATTAATTAAGAATATATCTTTTACTTTCTCTTTCAGTGATTTTTAAAAAACATTTTTTGCAATATTAAATAATTTAAAATCTACTGGATTTGCGAAAGTAGTTGTTTATGATATTAAATTTATATTCTTTTCAGCTTATTTTTTGATTAAATTCATTCATTAATTTTAGACTCAACCGATACATGAAATAACGTTCGAATGTTTGCATAATTACTGTAGGGTTTGAAAAAATGTTTTGTGTATATTTTTCCCCTCAATTTTTAATTAACTACCAATAGTTGCTTTGGTAAATTGTAGTTGCCTGGAACGGGAACGGGCAGACTGAAGAAATAATTTTAAAAGCACTTTTTAATGGTAAAAAGATATTTAACGGTAGTTAACGATATAATTAGTTGTATTTTTAATGTTACTAGTGGAAATTTGTGTGTTTGGTGAATAATTATCTCTTACTCCACTGTTAGATTGAAATATTTGTTTTTGTTTAAAATGACTTCACGCTCATTTTGGATAAGCTAAATATTAATTAATTACTTTATCTATTAATACATTGTAATATTCAAATGAAAGTAGCAAATAAATCTTTTATTTGACACTGAATATCTTCAAAATTTTTGAAAATGAAACTAATGACCGAATAACCCTGGTCATTCAAACTACTGAAATGACAAAAAATAAGAAGTTAACCTGAAAAGTATAATGAATGGTCATCGCAAAATAAAGAAACGATTTTGCAGTTTTAGAAATCGTTGATAAACTAACATTTATTTTTGATTGTACTGAAAATTGTGCAATTTAGTATAATGGGTAAACAAAGAAGGCAAAGAACAAAATTCCACATTTCAAATAAAATTTCTGGCAAAAATATTGAAGATGGAATAGCCACTACAAACTCAACACAAGACAATACAAATAAACTTATGTTTATACCTGAAAGTGACTTATTTGCTGGTTTAAATATAGATATTAATTCAATCAGTAAAAAGTTACCTGAAGACACTTTAAGCAAAGTATCATTCAGAAGTAACAAACCTGAATTAGGTAAACACCTACCAAAAAAGGACAAGTTAAAACTTAAAAAAGAAATGCTTCTGAAGAAAATAGATGCCATTAATCAGCTAAAAAAAGAAAATAAGTTACGTAGTAGAAGGAAGAGAAATGCTATCATAGGTGATACTAATCCTCTTCATGATGCCTTGCCAACATTNAAAAGATGCTTTATTTTTTGATTCATTTATAAAACCACGATTCTTTAATCTTAACCAAATTAGCTACCCCGAAGATAAACTGCTTCCAAAAGTAAAAACTATGAAACCTCTAAAGACAATGACCGTTCGCTACAACCTTCAGTAATTTTTTGGTATAAAAAGAATACTTACTTTTAGTTCTCGTTGTTTTCTAAATGTTCTAAATAAACATCGTCACATATATCAGTTGCATGTGCATATTGCACCCCCTCCAAGTAAGTCATATGAAATTCATCAGCAGCTGTTTCATTACTAAATGTTGCCTTCAAATGTCGCCGATAAGGGATTGCTGTAGACCATTCTACTGCCTTCCAGGTGCATTCTTTACCTTCTTGCTACAGAAAAATAAAAAATATACAAAAGTGCAATAAAAACAATTTATAACACACACATAAAACAAAGAAGAGTGCAAAACAAACATAAATTAATCACTCAGGTTTTTGTTTCCGTAATTATTAACTATTTATATTCAAAAATTTGGACAAGTACATATATTCAATTATTTCATACTTCTAAAGAAAATTATTAAATTTCAATTTAATTTATTTGCGATAGACCTAAGTACTGGAAAAAATTAAAAAACTTATTTCATAACGAAACATACCTCGACTGGTGTGTTTTGGGCAATGATTGTACTGCAAATTAGCTCTCCAGAGTCATCAGTCATATTTATTCTAGCTCCATAAATTTCTGAGTCGTAATAAATTTCCAACTCTCCCGTACCAGCGTCCTTCCACTCTCCTGATTGTAATTCTTCACTTAAAGTGCAGCGCTTTTTGAACATCGTTGACCTAAATAAAAACAATAAAAAAGTAATAACATTTTCCAAGAGAAGGAAAAACCACCGCGGTAAAAATAATCACGCACATCTTGACAGATGAGAAGTCAACATTTAAATAAGCAATTTCGATCTTGCAATTTAATACTGTAATTAACAACAATTAAAACTAATAATTCGTTTATAATAAAATATTCTTGATAGTTTTAATTAGATGTTAGTACTTACGGTAATTAATAATCACTTTGAACTTTTCTACAAAATATTTCAACTGTATACTGTATGTAAAAAAATACTCTTCATTTGAGCACACAAAACTAAAAGAACACTGTGCAAATAACATACTATTAGTAAGTGATAAAAACTTAAATAAAAATTCAAAATTACCATAATATACATTTATTATTATTTTCTTCTTTTCAATAAAAACCGAACAATCAAAGTATTAATTCACAAAATAAACACGTAAAGTACAATTAAAAGAATCTACAAAAAAATGTACAACAAAAACACGATAAAGCACAAATTATTTAGAAGCAACATACCGTTCGTCGTCATCGTCATCGTCATCATCATCATCATCTTCTTCTTCTTCGTCTTCTACGTCGCAGTCTTCGTCTTCAGCATCTTCATCTTCCTCATCGTCGACTGATTTTTGCGCTGAACTTTGACCGAAATTTTGAACGAATGATGGAACAGTATTGTTAACCTGTTGCTGGACCTTAATGGAGGCAATTGCGTCAGAAATCGCGTTGCTAAACAGTGCAGCCTGTTCTATATACTTGAAACGGACAGCCAATTTTTCAAGCTGATTGGTATCTTCAGTGTAATTCATACCGAACCACATCCAAGCTTTGTCCGACGTACTTAATGGTTGAAGATCGAGCGTTGGTGTAATTAACATATTTAATACGACTTTATGTACTTGCTCACGACGTAAAAGTAAACGGTATGTGCCTGGAATAGAATAAATATGTAACTAAATATCACACCAACGTTTTAAAGAAAAAAACGTTTCAAAACATCCTAATATGCAAAAAGTCCCACCTTTTTCTGGATGATAGAGTATTTTAATATTCCCTACGCCTCTTTCTTTCCATTCTTTTGTGTTGGCGTCAAACCGATATAATTTTGCTCTTTCACTAAATTTTACAGTTTCTTCCTCTTCGCCTGTAGTAACGACTATTTGGTCTGGTAAAGGAACTACGGGTTCATAATGTGGGTCGTATTCTTCATCGACATTAGTTCCAGTTCCAACTGATTCGGCTTCTTCATCAGTCTTGTTTTTATCTGGGTCTGCTCTTTCAGGATCTTTCTTTGATAACGATGAAAACACAGGAGCTCCAGCGCCTAAGAATGTAAAAGGTTGCTGTTCTTTATCTAAAAGAAAACAAATATATTTTTGAAATGTTCGCCACACCAAACAAAAACCGTACCCTTTTCAGTCGATTTTGGTTCAGTAGATTGCGAAGATGCAGCCAAACTAGCAAAACTTAGGCCAGGGTCGACTTTAAGAAATTCAGGTTCACTACCACTTTTTTCAGATCCACAAGTATTCAACAACTTATTCGATTCTGGAAGATTTGTAACCGAATCCGTTTTTTCTTGAGACTTTGAAACGGCTGCTGAACCAAAAATATGATTACTAACTTCTGGGGAAGTATTTAAGGAGGATGCAGTAGTGAAAATGGATGTATTTGATCCACCACCAAATACATTTGCGAACGGTTTTTCGGTTTTGCTTCCTCCAAAAACAGTGTTTGAATCGCTAGGTTTTGCTAAAAGAGCACTCGGTGATCCGAAAATGGTAGAAGTGGCAGTCGTTGATGGTAAACTAAATAGATTTCCGGTACTAAAACTGTTGGTAGGTGTTGTGTCGAAAAAAAATGACGAACCATTGGCATCCTCAGTCTTAAGGTCCGATTGCTTAGATCCAAAATTCGTCGAAGGTTTCAAAGAAAATGTAAACGTACTCAAAGGGGACGTTTCCTTCTTTGCTGCACTTGAAAATTCAAATAAAGCCTCTTCTTTCTTATTCGCTACATTTTCTAATACTGATGGCTTTGAAAGAATAGTTTTTAATGGCTCCGACGATTTTGTTAGATTGCTCGTTGTATTACTAGCTGCTCCGAAGGAAAAAGTGGTAGAAACGGTAGTTGTAGCAGCAGTGGGTGTACCAAAGACGAACTTGGGAGCCGTTAGGATTTCTTTAGTCTTTGATTTTATTTCTGCTGCACTAGTTGTTGACTTAACTAAGTCGGTTTGAAAAGGTGATCCTAGTAATTCGTCTTCTCTTTTACATATGTCACAAGTACAATCCGGCAACTGTCTGTAAGACATGAATTTTGGAGGCAAACCCAAACGGAGCGCCTCTTTTTCTTCTTCTGGAGTAACAATGGTCTCTGATACAAACTCCACATCCGAATCTTTGCTTAAAACTAAGGAGGAATTCGGTTCTTCAACTACCACTTTTTCTTTCACGTTAAAATCGGACACACTTTTAGCTTTTGGATCACCCTTGATTTTGTCTAGAGCATCTGCCACAGCTTTCTTAAATTCATTAGCCACCTCTGCATTTTTAAATCTTAAGCAAAACTGCCACTGGTTTATCTCCCCTTCAGAAAAATCTGGTGCTGAAAATAGCCAGGTTTTGTCGTCTTTTGGGAGATATTCAACTGCGGGTGTTAACCAGTGATTTAAGCAGATCTTTAGCACTTGATCCCTTCTCATTAGTACCCTTAATTTTCCATTTTTTTGCTGGTAAAGGATTTTCAAATCACCAACACCACGTTCTTTCCACTCGCCGTCAACAAATCTGAAAAGTTTTGCACGATGACAATACAAAACATCTTCTTCTTCTTCGCCCGTTTTAACTTCAATTTTATCAGGCAATGGTATGACTGGTTTGAAGTAGATCTGATCACCCTCGTCTTCTACATAACCATCAGATTCTTCTTCTCCTGGTCCAGAACTTTGCCTACGAGGCGATCTTGGAGTAAACTCAAAAGTATATTTTTGTGGCGAACCAAAGACAAAGTTTTCTTTACTTTCTTCGTGTTCTTTAGTAGTAGCCTTGGCAGGTTTGGTTAATGTGAAATTAAAGGATGTTGAATTTGGAGTGGAGATGCTCGTTTCCGTGACTGGTTTAAGATCATTCGCTATCCCAAAAGAAAATGAATTTAATCCAAATGTATTTGTAACTGAGGTAGAGGAAGGAACCCCAAAAGTAAACGTACTTCCGGGCGTACTGGTTGTAACAGCCGAAAATATATTAGAAGCTGTGGTAGAAGTAACAGTGGCAATTGAAGGGGAACAACCAAAAGTAAATTTCACCCCTGGTGTGTCTAAATTAACACCTTTACTAACTTCTTTTCTGGGAACAGAATTATCTTTTGGGGCTTCACATGCAACACAGTACAGTTTATCAGGGTCGTTTCTAATTAAGCAATCAGTGCAGTTCCATGAACCTTCTTTAGGTTTGAATGCATCACCCCAACCAGACGTTGCCTGTACAGTTGTGCTGGTAGAGGTAGCAGGAGATGATGTAATTTGGGGGCCGAAAAGGGAAGGCGAAGAAATTGCTGCAGCTGGAGGAGCCTTTTGGCCAAATGAAAATCCACCATTTGCTGAAGACAATCCAAAAGAAAATTGTGGACCAGATTCTCCAGAATCGCTCTTTTTAGGAGTTGTCCCCGACTTTGCAGTTTCACAAGCTACACAATGAGTATCTTTAATGTCATTTATAATGTAACAATTTTTACATTCCCAACTGCCGCTTTTAGGTTTGAATTTATCACCCCATCCTTGTTTGGCAGGTTCGGAGGGTTTAGGACTAGGTTCAGGAGGGGTAGATTTGATTTTTTTGTCATCTCTTGAGGTGCTTGTATTTTCCGTTTCTTTATTTTCCTCTACAACGTTTTTATTATTTAATAATTGCTGAGCTGATTGAACAGCTTTGAAGAAATTGTCCGCTTGCTCTTCTGACTTGAACCTAATGGCAAACATTTCAGGTTTAAGAACACCCTCAGAAAAGTCTTGAGCGCACCATGAAAATGCTTTAGCACCCATCTTAGTAAAATCGGTGGTCTTAAACAATTGATGATTACAGCAAACTTTATGCACTTGTTCTCGCCGCATTACTAGTCGTATAGTTTTATCTTTGAGTATTTTTATATCTCCTATTCCCCTCTCTTTCCACTCTTTTGTTTCAGGATCAAAACGAAGCAATTTAGCTCTGCTTTGGAATAATATTTCAGAACCTTCTTCACCAGTTTTAATTTCGACAAGGTCTGGCAAAGGAACAACTGGCTTAAATTCGACAGTCGGCTTAAAGTCGTCATCCGGTTGAGAATCATCAACAGCTGATTTGTCTGATTTATTCTGAGGGTTTTCTGTTGCTGCTGTTAAGGGTGAAGAAACAAAACTTAAAGGAACTGCAACAGTTTCAGAGGTGGTAGGTTTTGTAAATGAAAAAGATGCAAATGGACTTGTTTTGGGCGATTCATGTTGAGTAGTAGGTATAGGTGTAACAGTGACATTTTCCTTAAGTTTAAAAGTAGGGGTACTTGTAAAAACAAATCCTCCGAAACCAGCTGATTGAGGTTGAGGAGTGGAAATACTGCTTTTGGTAGTAGTTTCTATTTTATTAGTAATCTCCAATTTATCTGCAAAAGCATTATTAATATCTTTCTTGGCTTTCTCGAACGTTTCAGCAAATTTTTCTGCTTCTTCAGCTGTTTTAAATCGTACACACAATTTTTCTAACACCACTTTTTCATCTGCAAAATCGTTTGCTACCCACATATACGCACGATCGCTTTTAGGCATTGGTGTAAGTATCATGTCTTTTGTAATAAAGTGGTTGGCACAAATTTTAAGGACTTGTTCACGTCTCATCAACACTCTAATTTTACCAGTAGTTTTATTCTTCAGAATCTTCAATTTACCAATACCTCTTTCTTTCCATTCTTTATTATCGTACCTAAACAGTTTAGCTCTGTGACAGAAGAGTTCTTCTTCATTTTCTTCTCCAGTATTTAAAGGTACTTCGTCTGGTAGATCAATGATCGGTTTAAAATCGGGACATGGATCATGCTCTTCTGCAGATCCGACACTGGCATTACTCAAGTTGCTTTTCTCAAGAACTTGTTTATTAGACGAAGTTTGTGTAGTAATTTTATCGGAAGCAATGGCCGCAGAAGACAACGATTGAGACGATGTGCTGGAAATGACTGAATGTAGCACAGAGGGCGCACTGAACATTGTCTGTAGAGCGGAAGTAGTAACTGGTATTTGATAACCGTGTGGCTGCGATTTGGGGGGTAGATTGCCCTTCAGGTGTTGCGGAGGAATGGTTACAGATAATATTTGAGGAGCTTGCGCAGTAGTTTTTGGTAGCGGATCTGAAGAGGTAATAACAACGTTTATCGGTGGAGCTTTACTTGATGCCACAGAAGATGGAGTATAAGAAGATTGCAGAGATGTGGTAGGCATTGAAGTGATAGCTAAACCCGTGTCCAACTTGTCTTTAAATAAATTCGATTGTAGTAACGGAGCTCCAGCGAGTCCAGTTGATTGAGTTAAATTAGTGGACTGACCCAAAGTTTGCTGCCCTAGGTTCAAGTGCGCGAATGGTGACTGTTGAGATAAAGTTTGAGAGCTGAGAGCTTGACTCAACTGGCTTGTACCATGAGTGTTTAAAGTTTGTCCAATCTGACCTATGGTTTGGGCATTGAGTGTCTGGCCCAACTGACCAAGTGTATGTGAAGATAATGGATGTGTTAATGTTTGAGCATTGAGGGGTTGACCAGGCAAAGTTTGGTTTAAACTGGTTTGACCTAAGGATTGTTGTCCGTATAAAGTTTGACCCAGAGTTTGAGTTAATCCTCGAAAATCGGGAACCTGGGCATCTTGACCAAACGGTAGTGCACCTGTGTACAAAATTGAAAAATATATATATTAAATATTGAATTATTATCGAATATTTTTAAAAGAAAACGACAATGCATGAATAAAACTTTAAATATTTACAATAATCCCAAAAGGAGTAATATAAACTATTTTACAACTGAATCCTAATAGTAAGACATACCTGCTTGAGGTAAACCAAGACCCGGAAATGGATACAAGGGTGGGTACATGCCAGCGTATAAAGCATACGGCAAAGCATTGGCAGGTTGAACTCTATTCTGGTAATTCGAGTAAAGGCCTTGATTCAAATTTCCTAAATTAGCATTAATATTATAATCTCCGCCAAACTCTTCGTCCAGCACATACAAGTCTTCATCGTTTAACTGATTGTGTTTTGGTTTATTTGAACCACTCTTTAATTCTGCAATTTCCTTTTTCATCTCTTGTACCATATCTGTAACATCTCTAAAGTTTTGAAGATCATCGACAGAATTTTTCAACTCGTTTAGGGACTTTTTAATATCTTTAAGTTCCTCTACAGAAGTCTTTACAGACTTTAATTCCTCAACAGTAGTTTTAATTACGTCTTTCAAAGACTCGACCATGACTCGATTCTGTTCCAGAATTTGCGTAAAAGCACTATCGCGTACGGTTTGCAATTGTCGCAACTGTGCATCCAAACGTTCGGGACTCGGTCGAGCTTCGTGGCGAAATGAGCCCTCCAATTTGGGAGTCAGATATACGCTGCGACTGCTATCCCTTTTAGGCGTAACGTGACCATTGAAACTGGAATTTGGTAAGGTATGTATCGTGTGGATATTAGGGTTATCCCCTGTACTAGCAAAGAAAGAAAAGTTGTCTTCGAGTAAACTTTCTCCATCATTTTTAAAACCGTTTATGTCGGTATCGAATTTGGATATAAGTTTTTCTACCTTCTCTATTTCGTCTCCCAACTGGGCATTTAATGGATGTTTATGATCTGCTGATGGATCTCTAAGTCTATCTAAAGTTAAATAATAACTATCCCTGGTTCGGGTTAGAAGTATGATATATTGATTGCGCATTTCAGAGGTTAAATTTTGTCTATTTTGGCCTATCTGTTCTTCTGCCATTTTGAAGTATATTTGGCCTTGATAAAAACTAGCATACGGATCTTTAATATTTTCTAAAATATTTAGCGCTTTTTCATAATCTTTCAAACTAATCAGTCTTGTCGCTAAGAACAGTTTACCCTCATCTATGGTGGAAACTATTTCGTCGTAAGTCATGGCTCTCGATTTACAATCAAAAAGCGTATCTTTTGTATACGTTACGGCACGTTTATTTCGTAACTTTTCTAAAATAGTTATCGCCGTTTTCCAATAAAGCTCAGCATGCGCATTATTAGCCTCTATTTCGGAATGTTTAGTGCAATTCTTCGCTCTTTCGACAAACACCCTGGCGAGTTTTATTAACAAATTGGCACTGAGGCCATGGTTTCCAATACAACGAACCACCTCTAATCCTCTTATTAACGTTGTCCTTATTTCTACTAAATTATGAGATAGTTCCTTTTTATACATCTGGTAAGCAATTGTGAACCATTTATGTTGATTAACAGTTCCCAAAGCATTAGTAATAGAAGCAGGAAGAACTTCTGGTTTGTCTTTATGGAGTAAGATATTTCTTTTGGATTCTTCGATTTGCGCTTCTGCACAAAAAACTGCACAATAAAAAAATGCCTGAATATCCAACAAGCTCAGAGATTCTGCTGATGAATTTTCTAAGTGTTTAACAGAATAAGGCAACCCATCAAAAACTGAACAATCAAAAGATGGTAGTATAGTATTTAGTCCAATCCAAATAAGATGGTGCAATGAATTTGGATAAAGCAGTTGCCCTACTTGATCAAATTTCAAAATATTATTCTTATTAGAAAGAGTTATTGGAAAATCAGTTAGTGAAGAGCTGTTTACAAAAAAGCTACTTTTGATTTTTGCTTGTTGGTCTCTTGTAACAAAAATTTTTTTGAAAATTTGGGGTCGCCAAAGTCCAGAACATAACTGCTGTGTTTTCTCAATTACCAAGTGCTTCTTGTTTTTAGCAGCAGATGTAAGGATATGACCTGCTTGAGAGCATCTGTAAGAGGCCTCAACATGCCATCTTTTCATCAAGCGCTTGTATTTATCATCAGCATGGCTCAGCCAGATACTTTCAAGATCTGGAGGTTCAGTGTGAAAAGCCACAAACAGTAAAGGTAAAGTTATTTGAGATGCCTCTTTATAACTTATTAGATCTTTCTTAGCTTGTTTGAATAGCAAAGTTGTTAAATACAAAGCTAATTGGCCTTTGTAATGGTTAATGAACTCCTGAATAAGTGGTCTTTCTGGACAATCCTTGATAAGTTTTTCTTCAGCAAGAAATAGGGTTTGGTCAAAATTATAAACACATGTTACATAATCTGTACTGCTCTTCGTTGATGTAAAATATTCATCTAAACTTAGGGCAGAAAATTTATCCAAAATGGTTAGAAGAAGCAACCAAAATTCCCATGTTAAATTACTATTCACCAGATTATTACTTTGATATCTTAATAGAACTTCAGTGGAAACTTCATACCAAGAAAGGCTGTTTGCAAAAACAGGAAGGTTTTGTTGTTCTAATTCATAAACATGCTTATAGGCCTCATCAATTTTATCATATTCCAAAAGATGACGTAACAGTTTGATTCTGCTGTTGATATTGTTTGGTTGCATTTCCAACTCGTTAAGGTATAGTTGAGTAATATCATTAGGATTGTCACTTTCAAGTTTAATAATTTTTTCTTTCAAACTGTATAATACTGGGTTTTTGGGATCTATTTTTTGGGCTTTTTCACAGTAGTAACGGGCTCCAGTTAAATCAAAATTGGTGTTTTCCAGAGCCAATAATTCACAAACTGTAAAATAGAAATTACTCTTAAACCTCAATTGCATTGTGTGAGTTATACTCATTCAAAAACTAAAAAAACTATAAAACTTAAACTACTGCAATCATAAAAGGTAGGAAAAAATAATTAAATATACATAAAAAGAACACTTACTTTTAATAAGAAGATTATTTTGTTTGGAGTCTAATTCAAAGCTTCTGCGATAAGCCTCAAGTGCTGAATCATATTTTTCCTGCTTTTCTAAAGTTTTTCCTAACAAATTGTAAGCTTCGGCAGAAGGTTTTACATGCAAGTAAGCAGATACAAAACGACGAGCACTCTCATAATCACCAACTTTATAGTACAACTTTGCAAAGGCATAACCCCTTAGATTTCGCTATAATAAAAACAACATTAATCTTTTTTAATGAAAGTAAACAAATTCATATGAATAACCTCTGTTAAATTTCTAACTATATATTGACTTTTTTAAAATACAAATACATACTTTAATACTATTAGAAAATTTATTATACTTTGATGGTAAACAAGAAATACATTTGCCGATAAACATAACAACAAACTTACTTCTCAACTTCCTNCCTAACATTATTCTAATGTATCAGCCCGCCTTCGGCGGGCAGGGGCATTAAACAAACTCGAGTCTGTCATACATCTACCTAACTAAACAATGACGTCATCAATGCATATTTGGCGAGAACAGCTGACGAAGGGCTGCAGCCAGGGCCGTACCAATCGAAATTTCCTCCGATTAAATAACTTTAGGGGCCTGTATCTCAAGCTACATTGGTTTCCGCACGGAATTAATGCTACCACACGATTCTACTTGGTCAGTACTACCTACCTGACTAAACTTCATGTCTCAATTCCAATGTCAACTAATGTAAAAAATAACCAAATAGACTGTTAATAGCATTGATCAAAATTAACTTTAAGGCATTTTCAACAGCAATAAAAGGTGAATAACTTTTTGAATTTGCAAACGCCGGTTAATGGCGGACTCCGCAATCTTCCTGCTTACCTCTCGCTCGTTGTTGATTTTCTTTATATTATTTTCTACGTGTTTGTCCACTTCTAATTTTGTAGTAAACATTTTTTTTACTTATCCAACTTTTCAACATACCACACAAACAGCACTTTAATTGTTATTTTCTCACTTTTTGCATCACAAATTCGTTATACTGAACAATAAAAATAACTGCGTTTCCCCAAAGGCAAACGTTTACAGTTCTCCGATCTATGATTTTGATTACAACCATAGATTAAATTACAGCCTGATTACAGACGCGGCTGCGTATAAAAAGGCAATATAAATATAAAAAGCCAAATTTTTAAACTAAGCAATTGTTTATAAATTCTGAATATGCACAAGAAAATATTTGTGTATGCGAGGAAAAACAAAAAATAAATTTAATTTTTCAGTGTCCTCTAGTGTAACCATAAGTAATCCTATCTTATAGTTAAGATGACTTATAATGAATATTATACTTGGATAGCGGAAAATTATAAGGATATTAAGTGATTATTACATATATACCTAACAATTTCTTTAACAAAAAACGAACGGTTACAGAATTACATATTTTCAATTTTCTAACGTATCTATTGTTTATCTAATCTATGAACTAGCCATAGATAGATAAAAGTCTTCGATGAAACTTGTATATCTATTATCTATGGTCTTAACCTAACTAAAAGTCCTAACCTAAATATAAAAAGATAATTATCTTTTTAGTTATGTATTAAAAATTCACAAATAATTATTTATTCTCTTTGTTGTTCTGTACAAGTACTGCTTATTTACTACTTAAACTGTCCAATGAATTTGTATATTAAATCATTTCGTTCAGGATTTCTTTCCTCAGAAATCCAATTAAAAGGTATCAGTAATTGTCTTCAGTAGAACATGCGAAATTACCACAATTATTTTTAGAATGGTTTCGTTTTGCTAGTAAAAAAACTGGGGGTAGTTCTCGAAACCCTCCAGATAACACTAGACCAAAACATCGAGGGTGGAAGAGACAAGATGGACATTTGGTTGAAGCTGGTACAATTTTAGTATTACAAAGACATCTTCGTTTTCATCCAGGTCTTAATGTAAGTATCTTATCAATGAGGTATATAAACTTGGCCCAAATATTAATAATCCATCAATAATAGTTTACTAATAAAACTTCATACAAAGCAATGTACATCCTTTTTCTTTTTCAGGTAGGACTGGGTAGGAATGGCACCTTATTTGCAATAATTCCAGGGAAAGTAATGGTTACTTGTGAAAAAGTTGATCCTGATTGGGAGCATACATGGATTCAAAGACATTATTCACATAGAAAAGGTCATGTTTTCTTTAAGAAGTATTTTAATGTAATACCAAATCCTCAACATCAGAACTTTAAATTAATAGATACTGTATAAGATTTTGTATGTAAAATAATAAATTAGAAAACAATTACAAAAAGTTACCTTTAAAAAAAAATAACCTGTGTTAACTATCAAACCAGCTCAGAGTGTAGTAAGAAATTTCATTATTTGATTTTACAAAGGCAAAAACTGTTCTTTTCTTAACAGATGTACTTAATCTTCCTAGTGCTACAAGTTCACATGGATGAAAAATACACTCATTCTCTGAAACACAATGAACTATAAAGACTGCATGGAATGCAACAGGATCTCCTAAAACAGTACTTGTTAATATAGTATTATTCACATACAAAATGATTACCTAAATAAGCCAAAAACTCCCCTCCAAATTTATTTCCAGAAGTTATATAATAACCTTTATTCCAGAGGTCATCAAAAACTTTACATTTTTCATTTGTAGTGTGTTTAAGTATTTCTGTTAATGGAGTTTCCTTAAGTTTTCCTATTTGCAAAATACATTTTAATAAATATCCAGATCCAGTCTTATAAATAAATTTGTTTACCAGTCAGTTCATTATAATGTTTGGTAACTATTGGCCACAACATATGTTGTTCTGATATATTTCCTGATTTTTCTAACTCTTGCTCCAATATTTCCTTTTTGGAATGTATTATAGCAACATCATCTTTGTCTTTATTACATTTCCCTTCAACTATTTTATCTATCATACCTTCCAATTCTTTTCTCCGTATTTCTTTAAATACTACTTGTTCCTCTTTGTACAATTCTTCAGTATAATTCTTAAATTTCTTTTCTGCTTCTTCAAGTGGTTCTTCTGTTATTTCTGGAAGGGTAACTACATTTGCTAATTTACGAGTAACAAGAAGATAAACCTCTTCTGGTAGCAGAATCACAGGCATAGCTTAAAAAATCATACTACAAGTAATTTAATAATTAAAGATAAATAGTCTACTAACAAGCTGCTGTAAGAGAACTCCCTGCGATTTTCCCAACAATTCTATGTTGTTTTCTTAACTTTTCATAATCTAAAAATTACCAAATAATAAAATATAATTACAGAAAACATACCAACTTACCATTTAGGTTAAATACATAAACTACATCGTTAATTAAGTGTAAATTAATCATAATACCAAAGAATCCTGATGAAGTACACAACTAGAATCATATCATATACAGAATAAATAAATAAGATACCGGATAAGATATAGTCATAGATAATAGAATAGTAGAGTAGTAGCTGCTCGACTCGAGTGCGACGTGCGACTACAGCAGGTTTAGTTGAGGTTTAGTATTGTTATATTGAGTGCATGTCTGATTGCATTGCACTCAAAAATCGTCAGTGTCAAAAACGTCGAAATTGAAAGCCATGTGAAAATCATAGATAAAGTCAAAAAGAACGAAACGAACTCACAATCTATGTCACTATTTTTATCTATAGATAATTTCTATCAATGCTCGCAAAATGGAAGTGTAGCTCGTACCACTGTACGGTTACAACNAGTATAAAATTATTGAAATTGTGTTTACGTCATACTTGGATATCTAGGCATTTTTTTCTTGTCATAAAGCTTATTCCACTTTAAGTTATACAAATATAATCGCGTATGACACATACTTTAATGCTCATTCATTTCTTTCATTTTATCAGATAAAAAAAGTTATCAACTGAAATGTGTACTCGTCGAGGTGCAGTAAAATTACTTAAAAGTAATAATAATAATAAAGTTCGAACAATTACAATAATTAAATGTTATAAAGTGTAAAGTTCATTTTCTGAGAATTACACGTTTCTGTTTAATGTTATTGTAATTTATTGAAATGTATGCGGTCTCACCGTTTCATATTGTTTGTTCATAAATGAGTTTAAATAATGCGATGTAAAAAAGAAAATTGAAATTCAAATGTAAAAAGTGTTATATGACCTAGATTTTCCTTGATGTTGAAAGTAATTTGTAAACAATTTAATCTTGTTGTTAGCCTTGAATTATCAACGTTTCTACACTGATTCTAAAAGTTTCTCGCACGTACATTATTTTGGAATGTATGGATTGATAATAACAAAAATTAACACAAAATATGTACAAGTTTGCGACAAGTATGCTAACATAATTATTATTAAATCTGGTTTGGTTAGTTATTTCTTCTTATCGCTTTGTGGTCGACCAAACTAATGATTTTAAAATATTCATGTTATTACAGTGTTTTGCCTTTTTTTCTATACAAAAAGTAAAAGTTATAGAAAATTTAAACGTGTAATACAATAATTATGGTAATTGCAGCAAATACTTAAAAAAGGAAAAAAATTTAAGACTTGTCCGTATAAGAATGAAAATAGATTTATTTTAGGTTGGATAAACAAGTTCAAGGGACTGGCATAACCACTACTGCGTCCGCACAACTGCGGAAATGTCATGTGCAATTCTCAAATTCAAAACCATGCCAAAACGTAGGATAATATGCAAAATAATTACGTTGAATGGTATTGTCACATTAGACTTTAGCTATAAATAAGACAAAGGTCAGAATGTTATTAGATAACATATGGTGTGACGTTTTAAAACATAAGAGGTTAGTGCAGCTAATCTCAACTAATCAAGTGATAAAGAAAATCCATAAAGAGGTCACAATCATTCCATGTTATTCGCCGCGACAGAACGTACGCAGCAATGGGACTACTTGTAGGTTCTATAGATGAGGGCACCTCAAGTGCAAGGTTTTCAATTTTCAAAGTTGGAACTTCAGAAATAGTGGCTTCACATCAAATGGAAATTAAAAGAATACATCCTAATGATGGCTGGACTGAACAAGATCCTTTTGAATTATTAAATTCAGTGAAAAAGTGTATTAAAATTGCCACAGAAAAATTAGTTGATTCAGGTGGAAATGTGAAAGACATAGTTGCAATTGGAGTAACAAATCAAAGAGAATCTACAATAGTATGGGATAAATACACTGGAATGCCTTTGTATAATTCTATAGTATGGCTAGATGTAAGGACAGCACCTCTGTTAGATTCATTACTTGAAAAAACACCTGATTCAAACATGGACAAAAATTACTTGAGACATATTTGTGGCCTTCCAATGTCCCCTTATTTTAGTGCTATTAAGTTAAAATGGTTAAAAGACAACATTCCTGCAGTGCAAGAAGCAATAGAAAATGATAGATGCTTTTTTGGAACTGTTGATTCTTGGTTAATATGGAATCTAACTGGAGGTGTTAATGGAGGGGTTCACATCACTGATGTCTCAAATGCATCACGAACCATGTTAATGAATATTGCAACATTTAAATGGGACAAGGAATTGCTTACATATTTTGATTTGCCTGACTCTATTTTACCTGAAATAAGATCTAGTTCAGAAATTTATGGTTATTTTTCTGAAGGACCTTTAGAAGGAATTCCTCTTGCTGGGTGTCTAGGAGACCAACAGTCGGCCCTTGTGGGTCAACAGTGTTTAAAAAGTGGCCAGGTAATTATAAAGTTTTTTAGATTTTCTTTCCACTATTTCCAAAAATTTGAAAACAATTCTTTTTTCTGATAAGATAAAAAAATGCAGTAGCAACGGTGAAATATCGACTCTTAAGGTCTTCACTTGTCTATGAATGGACATTTATTTCTATAAGCAAAGGCTTACTTTATTTACAGTATATGGTACATAATATGCTGTTCGATTCAGGCGAAGTTATGCGTTTTGCGATGTTCATACTATCGAATGTATAATTTTAATATATTTGATAATATTAGTATACATATGAATATAAGCATGTGTGGAATAAGAATAGAGTCCGACTAACGCTATATTTGTTTTGCATTTGACGGAATCATGCATTATAAAACATGACAGTGGGTATTGACGAATGAAATGATTTACTTAATGTCGTGCCTAAAATGTCTTAAATTCCTTCATTTCGTTTCATTATATCAGATAACTACATTAGTTACGGAATTAATGTTTTTTCTCTCGAAAAAGTAATAATTTATAACGTTTTTCCTAACACCTCTCGAAACAATTTTTAGAAGCTTTTACACAGTTAAACACAATTTAAAAACATAACTATTGTTATTATTCTCCACTTTTTCAAACTTATTTTTTACATTTTAAAAACAGCTGATTTTTTTGTCATCCATCGATTGTTTCTGTATAACTTTTTTAAACTTGTAAACTTTTTTAAGAATGAAATTTTTGCTGATAATCGCGCGGGTGTGTTTTGATTATTGGCCAATAGTTTGTCAGATTGTGATTAACTCGTAAGAGTAAAAAAAGTTACGCTGTATGACGTGAAACGTCCTTCGCAACTTTTTTTTGTTTATCCGCTAATAATATTTTACAAATACTTTCGTTTTGAAACAAATAGAGTTATTCATACATTTAAATACTTATAATGATACAATAAATTTACAGTAATCGCAATTTTTTAATTCAATTTAGTTTTTCGCCTTGTAATTGGTAGTTATTCAAATTCAAATATTATATAAACACATTTAAAAAGAGGTGGATTTCGGATTGTTTTTCTTTTAATTGATAGAAGGGAATAGAAAGTTAAAAAAAACCTACAGAAAAGTAAAATTTTCTTCATTTACCTTTAGGAGTATAAAATTATTGAAATTGTGTTTACGTCATACTTGGATATCTAGGCATTTTTTTCTTGTCATAAAGCTTATTCCACTTTAAGTTATACAAATATAATCGCGTATGACACATACTTTAATGCTCATTCATTTCTTTCATTTTATCAGATAAAAAAAGTTATCAACTGAAATGTGTACTCGTCGAGGTGCAGTAAAATTACTTAAAAGTAATAATAATAATAAAGTTCGAACAATTACAATAATTAAATGTTATAAAGTGTAAAGTTCATTTTCTGAGAATTACACGTTTCTGTTTAATGTTATTGTAATTTATTGAAATGTATGCGGTCTCACCGTTTCATATTGTTTGTTCATAAATGAGTTTAAATAATGCGATGTAAAAAAGAAAATTGAAATTCAAATGTAAAAAGTGTTATATGACCTAGATTTTCCTTGATGTTGAAAGTAATTTGTAAACAATTTAATCTTGTTGTTAGCCTTGAATTATCAACGTTTCTACACTGATTCTAAAAGTTTCTCGCACGTACATTATTTTGGAATGTATGGATTGATAATAACAAAAATTAACACAAAATATGTACAAGTTTGCGACAAGTATGCTAACATAATTATTATTAAATCTGGTTTGGTTAGTTATTTCTTCTTATCGCTTTGTGGTCGACCAAACTAATGATTTTAAAATATTCATGTTATTACAGTGTTTTGCCTTTTTTTCTATACAAAAAGTAAAAGTTATAGAAAATTTAAACACAAAAATAACACACTAATATCAAAAATATCCTAAATTATTTTTATTTTTATTAGTATTGTTATTTGGTATATTAAATTAAAAAAGACTTGATTTTCGTTTTAATCGAAAGAGATATTCTCTTGGAGCCTAAACTGCCTAACAATTGTGTTTTTTTTATTAGGCAAAGGCAACTTACGGTACAGGTTGTTTCCTCTTGTACAATACCGGAACCACAATGGTAGATAGTCGACATGGTTTGTTGACGACCGTGGCGTATCAGATGGGACCAAACGAGCCTCCCGTATATGCTTTGGAAGGCTCCGTGGCAGTTGCAGGGGCTGCCCTTTCTTGGTTAAGGGACAATCTTACAGTTTTATCTGATTTTGATCAGGCCCAAAAACTAGCCGAGGAAGCTGAAAGCGAAAATGGAGGAGAAGTTTATTTTGTACCAGCCTTCAGTGGGTTATATGCTCCTTACTGGCAACCAGATGCAAGAGGGTGAGTTTCTTCCATCTTTAAGTAATAAAATAATGATAGTTAAGTTAAGTCAGGTAACACTGTTATTAAGAAGTATATTTTGCACAGTATTAAGAACTTTTAATTTCTAGAATAATATGTGGAATAACTCTTGATACAAAAAAAGGACACATAATAAGGGCAGCTCTTGAAGCAGTCTGTTTTCAAACTCGAGATATTTTACAAGCTATGAACAGAGATTATGGAAAAGAAACTCTCAGTGTTTTGCAGGTAAATGAAAATAAAATTGTAAATTTTAGATCTAATGAATCAAAGTGCGTCAAATGTGTAATTTAACAAACTTGATAATTTTTATCATTATTTAAGTTTTATATTTCTCAATATGTAAACTTATTTAAATATTACGATTTAAATGAAATCACAAAAATATTTCACCGAATGATATAAACATTTCGATTTGGGGGTAGGGAAAATCAGAATTTAATTTCTTATTTATTTCAAGATTATTGCTAATACTGATTTTTATTAAAAACACAAAGTTTATGAAGAAAGTCGCATCTGTTAATATTTCAATCATGTATATTTGGACTTTGCATTCATGACAAAAAGCTTTTGAACTGTGAAGTTAAACTATAATCTTTTTTTAGGAATTATCAAATACACGTTCTGTTCATTCTTTTAACTTTGATATATTAGGTAATATTGTATATTAATAATATTCACTTTACCAATAATAAGATGAAAGTTTAATTACATTACTAATATATTGTTTGTATTAAATTTAATTTAGAAAACATTTTTTTTGACCTCCGAATTTTATTTTATATAAATCCTTAATTGTTTGTAAACTTAATTGAATTACTTTCGTGAGGTTTAATATTATTATTATTGTGGAAGCATATACATAAACTGATAAGAGAATAATGACTTTGGTTAACTTTCCATTAACATACCAATTAAAATTGGTTTTATCATTTTTTTCTTATTATTATATAGGAATAGAACGAATTATCTAAATCATTTCTTTTTCATAATTGTACACAAAATTGTCGGAAATTCCGTACAATAATTTGTAAAGAAAATCACTATTTGGATATAGATATTTTTTTTAAACGCGTATAAGAATATACTTTTTCAAAACAAAACTATTTAAATACAAATATAAACACTTTAACTAACAAATAAGACTTTAGAAGTATTTCAAATGTTGAAACAACTAGGTTGAAGGTATAAAGTATACATTTAAGTATTTAAATAGTAATATTAACCCAAATGGGAACGTAAGCTTTTAATCATGGACCACCATAAATGTATTTAAATATGTAGTCCAAATACTTTGATTTTCCACCTCCTAATTGTTTTATATATTTTCTTCTAATTATTTGTTGTAGTAATTTTAATTAGATAATTATTTTATTAATTGTTGATTGTTAAAGGTGGACGGAGGAATGACAGCAAATACATTGTTAATGCAATTACAAGCTGACCTGGCGGGGGTAACAGTGGTCCGTCCAAATATGGCCGAATGTACTTCTCTGGGTGCTGCGATGGTTGCAGCAGCCGCGGTGGGACATTGGGATCTCAAGGGTCCACCCATTGATATCCCTTCCAGAGTTTGGACCCCAAAAATCACAGATGAACAGAGGGTATTCAAGTCTTCCAAGTGGAAAATGGCAGTTGAGAGATCTTTAGGATGGACTCTTTGAAAATAAAGTGTAGTTTAATTTTTACTTTAATTTTGAATTGTTTAGGATATTTAAAAATGATAAATCATACAATTTTCTTTTCAAAAAATATTACTTAAAACTGAAGTGATTTTAATAACGAAGTACTGGTGAGTACTGTTATTACAAAAAAATTATGAAGGTAGATGAACATGAAAGGCGTGTTGAAGAAAGTCAACAAATTTAAATTTATGACAGCTACATGGTCATTGTATTCCAAAGTTAATTTTGTGTGATATTTGTCCTATTTACTTCTAATTATTTTAAGTAGTGGATAATTATTCATCTAATTAGAATGTTAGTTTATGAAAATTTAAAGCGAACATTTCATCTTACTTATAATAAAAAAGGAATTGTTTTCCTTATATAACAGCAGCTTGAAAATAGAAGAAAACCTTATTATTCTAGTCAGGTTTTTATTTATTTTTTAAGGTCGTTGTTGAATAGCTAATGTCACAATCAGTACAAATTAAATGATACATATTTAAACATTTTGTGAAACAAGCCAAGTGTTTCACTTTAAAGCTATTTAGTATTAACATTTAATATATAATTCATCATGCGTTAAACAACCATTATTTAAAGTTTGTTGAATGGTGAGGTTTCGGCTATTTTTTATTAAGTGAAATTAAAAGTTAGTGTATTTAAAAATACAACAAACCATATGGTGTATCGATATGACCAACAACTTAATGTTTCTTATAAACTATATTTTATTTGTTTTCTCTTTTTTATATTTCAAAATATGTCTATTTTCAAGCTTGTTATTATTTGTTTAATATTTTAAAATTTGCTTAAATGAAGACAACAAATAACCGTTATCTACTTGTCTAAATGACCATTTGTCCTTTGTTGAATTTATGATGATTGAATTGTATTTCCTGTTTTTATTATAATTTTAGTTTTTGCTTATGAAAAATTTCTAATCGCGAAATAAAAATGATAAGTGTACTTAAAGTATGTACTTTGTACTTTTTATAATATTCATATTTCTAGTATCATTGATATCACTTACGCTGAATTAAAACAAAAATTTTTCTCTAATGATAAAATGACATACCTAAACTGTTGTAAGCGAATTACCTTGCTTGTTGATTAACTTTTTTTGAAATTTCAGTAAACCAATACATATTGTTTGCAATCATATTTACTTTGTTAATTGTTTTTATTAGTTTTTAATTCATAATAGTATTTATGTAAATGTTCTATTTGGTAATGGGATAAGCTTTTCGAGAACTATTTTTACTATCATTTTCTTAAAAATATTATTGCTGCAGTATTATAATAAAACCATTTACAAAGAAGTAATAATTACTTATTGAACAAATATTTAATAGTACAAAACTTTTATTAATCAGACAAACAACATTTTTAATTTAAATTTGCACAAACTTTTACAAATTGTAAAAATTACACTGGTTTTGTTATATTACGTGCACTATTTAATTTATAAGTAATTTATTTTGACAAAATTATGTTTTTTCGTTTAATAAGGAAAATTACATGCACAAGACTGAACATGAACTTTTTTAGTAGAATTATTTTCGTAAATTACCAATCGTTGATATTTTTTGTTAGTTATTAGAATTTGTTTGGTTTTATTTTAAATAAAAACTTTAAGTATTATGTGTTTAATAATACCCCAGAAATTGTTAAACGATTTTCCTGTGAAAAATAATGGAATACAGAAAAGTTTTATTCTACTCAAGGTTTAGAAAAACTTAACATTTGTTAGAATTAAAGTATAAAATTTTAGATAATCGTTTAAGTTTTAAAAAGACATACTTACATACTTCTTCACAATACCTTTCGAATTTGATTTTGATATAGTTGGGATTACACATTCACATGTTGCTTTTACTCGGCTTTTTAATTTACAAAACATCCCTAGAGATGTAAATTGACGTCTTGGTGTTTCTAATTACTTAGATGAAACGATAATTTTCTTCAAGACACCCTGTATAAAAAATATTCATATAAATACTTATAAGGTGAACAAAAACTAAATAAATATACATTTATGATAACATTGATAAGGTGAGTCACTTGGTTATTCTCTTTATATATCAACATAAAATCTAGGTGGTACATATACACACAAATAAAAAGATAAGATAAAAGCTACTAACAGGTACAGTAATTTTATGATTAGTAATACATATTCCGTTCTCAAAAGAAGAAAATAAATTTCAAAAAGTGGTGAATAAGTTGAAAAACTGCGCAAAAAATGAAAGGAAACATGTTTTTCTATTTTTTGGCAATATCTTTGGGTAAGTAGGATACTTTAAAAATTACTATATAACTTACTTAACTCCAAAATATATTGTGAACATCTTTAACAAAAACTTACATTGTTATACTTATAAACAGTTCATATGACTGATGTTACTAAATTTGTTATTTTAAATGTTTGTTCCTTTAATTAAAAACTCGAATATTTCTACAAAAATAATGTTTCAGTGATTTCTGCTATAATGACACCTGAAGCGGAAGCAAGAAGGAAAATCTTAAAAGGAAGAAGAACAGTCACACGAACATATTTCAGTAAGCTCATTAAATTTAATCTTTTTAAAATTTTAATGTTTAAAGTGAATATTACCTTGTAATAGATTTACATTGGTATATTCAAAATGTCTTAAAAATTAATATTTTGTTTTAATAGGAAACTTACTAATTCCTGCATGGGCTGTTATCCTGTTAGTAGGAATCGGACAGGTAATAATAGGAGCTATTTTCTTCCTTATTTTGAAGAAAATAATTCTTGATCCACCTTTAACTGGACTCTATGCACCTCCGCCTAACATCGAAGCATAAACGGGAAAACATCTAACATTCCCATGTACAAAATATTTTTTAATAGTTTTATTATTTACAAAAAAAGTTAACATTTCTATGCATAAATTTGTATTGTTTCTATTAAAAGTAGTTATATAAGTATTTTTTATTCCTTTATATTTACTTTGAGAGAGACAGAGAGAAATGAAAAATATGGAATAATCAGAAAATATTTTTTTCTAAAAGTGGTAATGTACATTTTTGAAAATTTCTTTAAAAATTACATACTCGATAGTGTGAACATTATCGATTCGTTGGCATATTTATTGTGTAATAAACACCTATAATTATCAAAATAAATATATATACAACAAAAATATTTGCATAATGGTTTTATCTTTTAGTCTCTTGTCTCTTCTGTGCCCAGACTGAGTCTTAATTTAATCGTTTCTATAACCGAACGTTTAGTTTGTTCACGATATATGGCAGTCTACCATAATTAATGTGCTGCACACACTTTACGGAGTTTCCGTATTGCGATGTTCACCCTATCAAGTACTATTATTTATTAAGAAGTTGTTAACTAAGATAGTATATTTTTAGAAATGAAAACCGTTTAGTTAAAGAGAAAAAGTGTATTTCCTGATAATTCTGAATCATTCCAAAATTATTCAAATATCTTGCTTAATATCCATACAGAGTACAGATTCGACATGCTCTTGTATTATAAAGAATATTTAGTAATAATTAATTAATAAACAGACAAGTTTTGCCAAGCTTATTTGTAGGATATGATGACTACTAATGAGAATAATATATATATATATATATATTGCAAAATAAACTACAAATAATAAAACATCAAGTAAATAACTCTTAACTATCCAAAAGTCCTTTTTAAAATGTACACTTTTTAAGAATCAACCAAATGTACTTTTTTGTGTCAAGTTCGTTTACACAATAATAGTCATAACTTTTTATAACTGCCAGAATAGATTTTGCCGATGAAAAACTTTTATAAAAAGTAATTAAACATTTAAGAAGCTGAGGAGGTTTAGATGAATTTTAAAAACCTTTAATTCTAATCACTATCAAATTGAACGATACTTTTAATTTCATCCCAATCAGTTTCAATTACCATATTTTGTCCTTGATGGTGCAATACTTTGACCATGACTGGGTGATATAAGTCTTTATCTAAAGCTGACCATCCAGTGTACTATAACACATTTGTAATTGTATATTTAATTTTTTTTCTTAATGAGTAACTTATGCTACACTTCAAAATTAATGCACTACTACAAGAGTGACAGAAATTCAAAGGTTATTTACTTGCAAACCATTAAACCGATTTTAAGGTTTAATCAAGCATACCAGCGGGTGTTACAGATCTCAGGTAAAAACTTATCATCATTCATATACTCTGCATTTACTATATGCAAGTAATTTTAAGCACACTATCATAACAAAAGAAGAAGGGTACTTTTTCTTCTAATAGTGCATTAATTTTGATTAATGGTACAGTAAAATTGAAATTTTACTTACAATGGAAGTATTTTTATGTTTAATTTTTCCATCTTCTTCGAAGGGCTCATATTTTTGAAGTAATGCCTTTCCATCAATTCTCCATAAACATGGACGTTTACTGGGATCACCAGATTGGGCATCTTTTTTCAAAATTAAAAAGCCTCCATTCTACAAAACCATACTTATAAAGGAAAATCAAACATGAATGTATCAGACAAACTAACAACAAAATTAGTGCTAACAAGTTTCACTTTTGCAGGGCTCTCTTTTTTAATAACAGATGAAGTTTCATTTACAGGAGAATCTGCTTCAGTTTTAACAGTGACTTTTTGTCGCTTATTAACACCATTCTTTTTAGGCTTTACATCTATTTCTACTTCTTCTTCCTCTTCTTCAAGATCACTTTCACTTGAATCCACATGTACTAGTCTTGGCTTCTTAGATAGCCTCTGGGAGGTTCTTCGAAAATTTCTCTTTTTCTATTAAGAAATGAATTTAAAGCTTAGAAAATTGACATAAGGACAATGAAAATCCATTGTTACCTCTGTAGAGCTGTTCCATTCATCTCCAGAACTTTCATAGACTTGTGGATCATCTTCGTTTTCTGAGTAATTTGACTCCAAAAAACTCATTGCTAAAAAGTTGTTAGAATACATAGATACATATTTATATATCTGCATTTAAAGCCTATTACTTTCATACTTTAATAAAATTATCAGATAAGATCAAAGCTTTAAAGGTCATGATCCGAAAGCCTATTCAAGAAGGCTCTCAAGGATTCAGTGTAACGTTTCATCATAACAGAAAAAAAAATGATTAAGGTAAATTTCTAACTATATATTGACTTTTTTAAAATACAAATACATACTTTAATACTATTAGAAAATTTATTATACTTTGATGGTAAACAAGAAATACATTTGCCGATAAACATAACAACAAACTTACTTCTCAACTTCCTTGAAAATTTACTGAGCAAATAGATGCATAACAAATGTTGAATTCTTTTTCGGTTATTTGTAATTAAACAACTAAACAGTAATTAAATAGCTCTTCAGTCCTAATGCAGCTAATCCCTTAAAGTGCTTTTTCGACTACGGCCATTTTAAAATAATTTTTGTTTTTAAAGATGAAAGATGTGAAGTTGCATCGGACAAGGGGTGTCCAACATCACTAGAAGTGGATGTACAAAATTGTTTCAAGTAATATTATGAAACTGCAATAGATGGTACCAGAATAGTGATTTTTTACAAAGTATTTTCTAAGTACAATGCTATTAAAACAAAAGCCGTTTAAATTTTTTTGTCTGACTGGGCTAATCTTCGAAACGGCTGAATCGATTTCAATGAGATTCTATAGACATTTTAGAAGCAATAAGGAATACTTTAGCGCGGACAAAGTGGTTGGTAAAAGTAACAAAACAAAAATTTAAAAACATGATTGAAACTACTCTTTATTGCTGGAATAATAATTAGCATATTATATTAAAGTCAAAAAAAGTAAAATAATTTCGCATATTATTACACAAAATTACTAATTACATTTAACTTCTTATATTCTAAGTTACAAATACAGTACAGTGATAGGTATTTGCTGGAAATTATATAAACTCCTCAGGCTCTCTAGGGGCGTCCAAGTCTCTGTAATGAATTACCGGTCTAAAGTCACTTCCAGCGCCTCCACCCCTGCGTATCAAGCACAATACCGTGGTTAGAAATTTATTTTCATCAGAGTTAAATAAAATAGAATTAGTATTATTTTCATGCAATCATAACTTTGCAAATTTTCATATTTATCGTTTTGTTAACGAGTTTTACAAAACAATAAAAAAAAAAATATCACGCAAAGCGACGTAAAATCAATAAAGTACAAACCTGGCTCTTGGAGGCATGTAAGGCCTAGGACGCCCATATCCTTGATTGTAATATCTAGGTCCAAATCCATAAGAAGTTCCATAATTTCTTAAAATTAAAAAACAAAAATTATATGTATTTTATAAATAATACAATTAACTAACGGTGGATGACTGAAAGGGGGTGTCTCGTCTTTCCTAGGTTGCGGCATTTCCAGCATAGGACGTTTCACATCCTTCAAATAGTTATTGAAAAATTCGACCTCCTTTTTCACTTCCTCTATTTTTTCTGCATGTTTGTTGAAAATGTGTTTGCGCACGAAATCTGGCCCTGTGTAACAAATTAAACGAAAATTAATTATAGACATTATCATTATATTAATTAAATGCATTTATCATTTCTATCTTAGGATAACACGTATATATATACCTTTGAATTTTTTTCCTGATAAAGGACAGAGCCACTTGTCTTTGGCCAATTCTCTGGTATTCGCTTGTACAAATTTGTCAATTTCAGTGTCCACGTCTTTAAGAGCCATGCTGATCAATTTGACTTCGTTTTTATTTTCAGTGTTTCCTGGTTTTTCTGGTAAGAATTGTGTCATCTTTGCTTCCACAGCAGCACCAATGAACTGAGTTATATCAGTCTGAAAATAAAAATTGATTATTAAATATTGATATTGAATTAGTAAGAATATTTTCATCAAGATTAAAATTGTTACAAAACACTGGTCAGATTATGCCAATACTTTCAATAATTTGAAACATGAACATGAATTAATACAGAAAATTAACATTTAATTTGATGAAATAATCGATGCACGTAGAACAAAACTGTATTAAAATTCTATCGATACTGAACCAAAAAACAAGTGCTTAAAACTATTTCGATGGATATAGCAATAAAGAAAAATATTTCTTACTTTTGCAGTTGGAGGAGGACCCCTGGCGTGTAGGATTCCGCAACGGTTAGGCATTTCGTCTTCATTAGGATACTCACAATGGTTATAATAATCAACAGAATGAACTACACGTAAGTACAAGATGATTCTATCTAATACGGTGATAAGCGAATCATCTCGATCGACAGTTGTGGCAGCATCCTGGGGATCAGAACTGGGATCTAATCCAAGGAGTTCTTCTTCTTCTGCGCTCGCCTCTTCTATCAGATAATCGGTTATGTTGTGCAAAACTGGATTGTTTGAGACCAATCCAAACGTCTGAAATAAATAAAATATCACCTTTAGAAAACTTGTTTGTTAAAATTTATGAACGTTAAAGTACTTGTTGCGGTTTTTCTCCGGATTCATTTTCTTGCCAGAGCCCGGCTTTAGTGTCCAAATGTAAAGTAACTTTTGCCGAAATTCTGATGTCTGATCGAACAACTTGTTTGTGAGCAGTGATGCCGTTTACAGGACGTATGCGACGACTCAAGTCACGATTCACAATTGCTCCCAATTCGCAATCCCTCAGACGAATATTGTTAAGATTCCAACATATCTCCTTAATGTTAGCGTCTCTTTTAAAAGTAACCCATCCTCGACGCATCCAGCGACGTTCCGGTTGCGGATCGGCTAGAGCCACGCGCAAGAACCCATCATACCTAATTAAATGTTAAATTAACAATATAAGAGTGTAGTAATAAATAATAGGTTAATAATTAATTTACCTTGAACAAACTGCTTCAACTTCTTGTCGAGTTATTGTAGGTGCCAAGTTTCTTAGAAATATCGATGTAGTTTTGTGCAGTGCTCTGGGTTTTTCTGGTTTTGTGTCGTCTTCAATAGATTCGATTTTTTTCTTGTTAACTTCGTCTTCTTCTTTATCAGATTCTTTGTCCTTTTCTTGTTCTTTTTCTTTGGAGTCCTTGTTGCCTTTTTCGTCTTCTTCACTGTCGCTGCTTCTAGAAGAGCTACTACTGCTACCTGAGAAAGAACGTTTTCTTTTCTTTTCTGTAACATACAAAATTATAATAGTCATATATTGGTAAAGTTTGTGATGTAACAAAGACGTACCTCTGGGTTCTTCGGATTGAGCATCGTCATGTTTTGTACTGTTGGTTGGATCAATTTCTTCAGGTTTTGCCTCACCATTCTCTTCTGTCTCCATTTTTTCAGATTCTTTTGACTTTGAAATAGGCTCATTTTCGTCATCGTCTAATTCACCAGATTCTTTTATGTCGTTTGAAGCGTTCTTGTCTTCTGCTTCATTCTCTTTATCGTCGTCCTTTTTCGTTTCTTCCTTTTCTCCTGCAATTTCGCCATCTTCTTTATCTTGCTTTGCTTCAGATTTTGGATTTTCATCTCGAACTTCGATAACATCTTCGTTCGACTTATTATCTTGTTTCTTCTCCATTTCTGTAATAACAATATACTTACAAAATGAAATGATATTCGAAGAAAATAGCAGCAACTTGCCAGAATATTCTTGTTCAAGGAAAGTCAAGTCTTCCTCAGTTCCGTTTTCTAATTTAACCACAACGGTGTCCAATAATTTTAACAATTCGTTAGTTTTTGCTACATCAACACTTACACAATCTATTTTTCCACTTTTGAGTAGGTCCGTAAAAACATCCACCCTTTTCTAAATAAAAACGACTTTGAATTACACAACAATTGTTAACATATAATTATGAACATACCTTAAGGAAATTAGACTGTTCTTCCTTGCGTTTAACGGAATCCTCTGGATGATACTTCAAGCGAAACCTTCGAACAATAACATAAAGTTTTAGGAATTATGAATAACAAGTGAAAGTGGATAACCATACTGCCATTCGTTTCAAGTCAAAAGCTGTTCTACAAATAGATATATTCTTCAGAACATTTGCCTCACACTTTAAAATTTTCAACAGTATCGTTTGCAATAAAATCTTCATAAAGAAATATTGGGGGAAAAAGTAAAAATGTAAAGGCAAATGCATCACATCAGTATAACATTACTCATATAATTTAACTGTAAACTATTCTTACATTTCATAACTGTGATTGATGTTTCATTTTCAACATATATTACAAAATTTAATTTCTTATTGCATGAAGTGTATTAGTTTCTCTTTTTGGTTGTTTATATGTAAGGATAGTTGCTTCGATTTCTCTCACACAAGCCAAAAAATGATATAAGTAAATACATATAATAAAATTATAGATACATGGTAAAACGTGAATCTCACCTGCTTCATAAAACCCTAACAAAGTACGCGAAAGCGTATGCATTGCGCGCATAGCTTTATTTTTTAGCGGTACAATCTAATCCACAACATGGAGTTACAATTCATTGATGTATTTGAACATTTTTACTTTGTATTAAATTCGTTTTAAACGTAGAATATTCACGAGTTTATCGCAGTTTCACACACATTGAACACATAATTACATATAACGCAGTTGTCAGCTGACCTCTCGTAATGCTGTAGAGGAAAAAGGTTGTTTTATAAAAAACAAATCGTTTCATTGCGATAACTACTTATTACTTGAATCACTTTTATTTAAAAGAACAATTTATTTAATATCTTCTCTTTAACTATAATAGATAGTAGAGAAAGTCAGGCCTGAAAAGAAATGATTAGGGAGAAAATGCATGTGCTACTTTAAAAACAAGTTGATCTTGTTTATTATCTTAAAGTATTGCTAAAGTTAATTTTTGCATTCTGTTTCTTTGTACATCAAGCTATTTAGTTTGTTAATTAACCGAATCGATGTTTAAACCGACTGTTTGCAGAATTAGTTTAGTTGCTTATCAACTCATGATCTTGAAGAAAGGATAAAAATATATTCAGCAGTTCAAATATATCTATCGCATGTAATTCAAAAATCAAAAAGTTGTAAAGATAATAAGCCCATGCATTAACTTATAACATTAGCTAATAAAAATTATTTAATCCTAAGTAACACCTCAATAAAAAAAATTGAAACAGGAAATTAAAGAACACTTACCATTCATCGTCTTTGTGAGCTACAAAGAATTCGTTCAATTGCTGTCGTTGGAATTCCAACTTATACTCGTTGTACTTTTCAACTGCCTCACTGTCAGAAATGTTGTCATCCTGAGCTGCTAAAAAGGCTTTAAAAGACATCATAACAGGTTGTTGACTCTCTGGAGCTGCAGCTGGTGGTTCTCTGGAGAAATTCCAATTTCTTAAACAAGATACCAACAATATAAAGCAAGTTTTGCTCTAAACATTCTAATTTTAAAAACCAACGAAATCTAACAAAAATAAAACTGCAATACAAGAAATTAAGTTACTTCTACTTATGTATTAGCGAGAACTAAATAAACAAGTATAAAAATAAAATACTTTTAATACTAAAGTAATAACAGATCTGTATCTATTTACTGAATATAAAATGAAATTCAGTTTTTTTTGTTACCTGTGAGGTTGATGGTATGGCTGATAATGATTGTAATAGTTTTCACCATAATAGTCATGTCTCATTCTTTTAGCTTGTGGTTCCATGCTAGGGGAATATCCTCGATCTCTTACTGCTCCCCTATAATCCCTGGGTCTTGGCCGTGACCAAACATCCCTAAAATGGTTATATTTGTAACATTTAATCGCATCAATGCAGTAGATATTAAAAACATTTTACCTTTCTTGCCATTCATCTCGAGGACGAACGGTTCTTTCAGTGCTGCGATAAGTAGCTTCAGCACGTTCACCACGAAATTTGTCTCTTCTTTTGCGATCGTATTCATCGTCACTGTCTCCCATCTTAAAATGTGATAAAAACATAGGAAAGGATAAGGATTAACAATAAATTAATAAATTTAATAACAAGTTTTGAATCGACAGCATGCATACTGAATATTAAACATTTGTACTCACTTTTCATCGAAGATTTTAATTATTTTATAACTTAATAATCTTAATATTGTTTATCGTGTCGATTACTCCCTTTTTTTAAATATGTAATTGTTATTTCAGATTTAAATAAAAATAATTAATGGCGATTGCNTACTGAATATTAAACATTTGTACTCACTTTTCATCGAAGATTTTAATTATTTTATAACTTAATAATCTTAATATTGTTTATCGTGTCGATTACTCGCTTTTTTTAAATATGTAATTGTTATTTCAGATTTAAATAAAAATAATTAATGGCGATTGCACGAATATTACTATAAACGACCATAGCGGTAATTAAAACCATGAAGACGTGAAAAAAGTCTCGTCACTCAGGTTTATAAATTGTGTCTAATGTATTCCTATTCTATGTTTAGACACATATCAATTTTTTTTAATTAAGAACTGTAACGAAAAATTACTAAATTCATGTTTGTAATATATTTTTATTTTGAAAAATGTTGTAATAATAATTTAGTTGAACAAAACGAAAATTAAAAAATGAAAATGTCTACGAGGTGGTAATAACCACCACGTAACCTATGCCCATTTAATTATTTCTATGATTTAACCCATAGATAATATTTAACCGAACCACTACATATCTCTTATCTATGACTATAATTTTAACTTTTTTTACCAGTTTCTATTATATTTCTATGATCAATTTTAACCTGTGGTTTTAACCATAGATAGTTTTAAAGGGTTTAACCTTAAAATTAAT
>NW_020442464.1:4129991-4132549 GCF_000699045.2 Agrilus planipennis
AAATTTAAAAAATTAGTAATGAATGAAAGAAAATTACTCGATTATTATAAAAAAAATGAAAGGTGAAAATGGCCCTCACAACAATAAGTTTGAGTTTTTTTTTGTATACTTGTTTTAATAATCTACAAGGATACTTTTATACTCTTATTAAGCCTTCTTAGTTTCTTAAAATTAGTAAATAATGTTGAGACTAATAAAATGAGAAGGGGAAAAAAAATACTGTATACGTTGAATTCCGTTTTATATAGGAAATAAATGAAACAATTTAACAATTTATCTTACATTTTCGACAAAAAAAATTGGTTTCCGTTTATATTTACATAAATATGTATGCGATTCGTACAGGTGTAAATTAAATATGATCTAGTAACGTAACCATAATTGTAGCAAGCAAAAATATTATTGTTAATTAATGTCTACTTAAACATTGCTTGTTCTTGCTTCATTTCGATACTTCCTATGTGCTGCTCTTGGTATGAATGATGCAATGTGATATTACGAATTAATATAAATAGAATGCTATCTACAAAAATTCACAATATCCAGTCAATTCTTATCGGTGGTTGATTAGTTGATCTTTGTTATAATTACATGGAACCGTTTTATTATTTGGATGGTAATAATTATCAAATACACAATAAAATTTTCAAAGATACTGTCAAGTCGAAAGACAAGAAAAAACTGGAAATTGTAGTAAAAAATTTAACATTAAAGTCAAAAAAAGTAAAATAATTTCGCATATTATTACACAAAATTACTAATTACATTTAACTTCTTATATTCTAAGTTACAAATACAGTACAGTGATAGGTATTTGCTGGAAATTATATAAACTCCTCAGGCTCTCTAGGGGCGTCCAAGTCTCTGTAATGAATTACCGGTCTAAAGTCACTTCCAGCGCCTCCACCCCTGCGTATCAAGCACAATACCGTGGTTAGAAATTTATTTTCATCAGAGTTAAATAAAATAGAATTAGTATTATTTTCATGCAATCATAACTTTGCAAATTTTCATATTTATCGTTTTGTTAACGAGTTTTACAAAACAATAAAAAAAAAAATATCACGCAAAGCGACGTAAAATCAATAAAGTACAAACCTGGCTCTTGGAGGCATGTAAGGCCTAGGACGCCCATATCCTTGATTGTAATATCTAGGTCCAAATCCATAAGAAGTTCCATAATTTCTTAAAATTAAAAAACAAAAATTATATGTATTTTATAAATAATACAATTAACTAACGGTGGATGACTGAAAGGGGGTGTCTCGTCTTTCCTAGGTTGCGGCATTTCCAGCATAGGACGTTTCACATCCTTCAAATAGTTATTGAAAAATTCGACCTCCTTTTTCACTTCCTCTATTTTTTCTGCATGTTTGTTGAAAATGTGTTTGCGCACGAAATCTGGCCCTGTGTAACAAATTAAACGAAAATTAATTATAGACATTATCATTATATTAATTAAATGCATTTATCATTTCTATCTTAGGATAACACGTATATATATACCTTTGAATTTTTTTCCTGATAAAGGACAGAGCCA
Source organism: Agrilus planipennis (assembly GCF_000699045.2). Taxonomy (NCBI): domain Eukaryota; kingdom Metazoa; phylum Arthropoda; class Insecta; order Coleoptera; family Buprestidae; genus Agrilus; species Agrilus planipennis. Next base: position 4,131,532 of record NW_020442464.1, read on the forward strand.
CTTGTCTTTGGCCAATTCTCTGGTATTCGCTTGTACAAATTTGTCAATTTCAGTGTCCACGTCTTTAAGAGCCATGCTGATCAATTTGACTTCGTTTTTATTTTCAGTGTTTCCTGGTTTTTCTGGTAAGAATTGTGTCATCTTTGCTTCCACAGCAGCACCAATGAACTGAGTTATATCAGTCTGAAAATAAAAATTGATTATTAAATATTGATATTGAATTAGTAAGAATATTTTCATCAAGATTAAAATTGTTACAAAACACTGGTCAGATTATGCCAATACTTTCAATAATTTGAAACATGAACATGAATTAATACAGAAAATTAACATTTAATTTGATGAAATAATCGATGCACGTAGAACAAAACTGTATTAAAATTCTATCGATACTGAACCAAAAAACAAGTGCTTAAAACTATTTCGATGGATATAGCAATAAAGAAAAATATTTCTTACTTTTGCAGTTGGAGGAGGACCCCTGGCGTGTAGGATTCCGCAACGGTTAGGCATTTCGTCTTCATTAGGATACTCACAATGGTTATAATAATCAACAGAATGAACTACACGTAAGTACAAGATGATTCTATCTAATACGGTGATAAGCGAATCATCTCGATCGACAGTTGTGGCAGCATCCTGGGGATCAGAACTGGGATCTAATCCAAGGAGTTCTTCTTCTTCTGCGCTCGCCTCTTCTATCAGATAATCGGTTATGTTGTGCAAAACTGGATTGTTTGAGACCAATCCAAACGTCTGAAATAAATAAAATATCACCTTTAGAAAACTTGTTTGTTAAAATTTATGAACGTTAAAGTACTTGTTGCGGTTTTTCTCCGGATTCATTTTCTTGCCAGAGCCCGGCTTTAGTGTCCAAATGTAAAGTAACTTTTGCCGAAATTCTGATGTCTGATCGAACAACTTGTTTGTGAGCAGTGATGCCGTTTACAGGACGTATGCGACGACTCAAGTCACGATTCACAATTGCTCCCAATTCGCAATCCCTCAGACGAATATT